>NC_045553.1:47258186-47553186 GCF_009769535.1 Thamnophis elegans
TGTGGTTACTAAATGAGTACTACCTGTATATCTATGAAGCTACAGACTGACTCATGTAGTGAATTGGTGAACTGGAGCAGAAAGCAGCTGAAAGATCAGACGTCTGGTTCTCCCAATGTAGCATTTTGATTTGACTTGCAAATGAGGAAAGGCAATTGCTTGAGTTATCGAAAACGGCTTCAAGGCAGACATGTAGCCGAGCGAGGCCTCAAAATAACTCCAGGGGAGACTTTGTGCAAATTGGATTAAGTACTATGTTCATTAAGAGGCCAGCGCCGGGATACGGTGGCAAATTAAACTGTGAGGAAGATCAGGTAGGAACAGAGTGGGAGTGGGTTAGGACCAGTGGTGGGATTCAAATAATTTAACAATCGGTTCTCTGCCCTAATGACCAACTGGGTAGGCGGGGCTCGGTGTGACCATGTGGGCGTGGCCAACTCAACATCACTCAGGTCGATGGGCGCTTTGCCTTAGCTGTGACAATGTGATTAGGGTTAACCAGAGAGGCAGTTTCTGTAAGCAGGGCAATAAAGATGAGGCTAGAAACAACACCAGAATGTTTCCTTCCTGCCTTCCTTACAGAATTAGCCCTGCAAAGTGGAAAAAAAGCAAAAGGAGATTTCTTCCAACAACCGATTCTCCAAACTGCTTAGAAAGTTAACAACTCGGTTCTCCCGAATAGGTGCGAAAAGGATGTTGGTTACCTAGAGGACATCCTGGTCTGCTGCAGGAACATGAGACCCTTACCAAGTGCTGCGTAGCAACATAAAAATCCTTCTTGCAAATGGAAAGATGAAACTAGCAGATTTAAAATAAAAATAAAACCCAGTCAGAGTTTGCCTCATACGGTTGTGCCTATCCAGTCAACGTCCTGTTAAAATCCCCATTCCCTCCCATTCAGCTGGGATTCGGGAGTGCAGAGAATAGATTGGGGGCGAGGCCAGCCAGAGGTGATATTTGCCGGTTCTCCGAACTACTCAAATTTCTGCTACCGGTTCTCCCGAACTGGTCAGAACCTGCTGAATACCACCTCTGGGTGATTGCCTAGGATTTCATCTACTCAGAGTTCAATTCTTTCGTGATGCTTCCGAAACTCATTTTTGTTGAGAGGATGGGCAGCTTCGGGGTTTCTCGAGGTCAATATCCCACCTGAATAAATTGCAAGTTGAACATCCCCCCCCCCACCGGCATATATTCCAATCTGTCGGAAGATTCTGCATCTTGCAGGCTATTTGTGTTCTATAAAACCTAGCATATTATTGCAGATGGGAGGCACTTGGCTTCTTTCTCTTTTTATTAACCTGGTTTGCCACAACATGGGTGGCCGAACCGATGGAGGCTTCTGGCGATCTAGATACATTACATCCCTATGGTATTTCTCCTTCATTCCCGCCCTCTCTTTTTTCATTCCCCTCTGCCCACTCACTGCCACGGAACAAGCATTCCTCCTGGAAAACTGCAGCTTGTCTTCCTTTGAATCGCCTGGGTTTTTCCTCCGCTTAGGAAAAGCTTGCACGCTCAAACCCCTGGTCCGAAATGATGAAGAAGACACCTCACAACTTCCTTTTATTTTTACCAGGGGGGCTCCCCGGTTTTGTAGCTGGCCATTTGGGGAGCTTTATCCCTGGATAAAAGAAGATTTTATTTGGCAGCCGAAGAGCATTAAGCGGCGAAAGGAGAGGAACTGTTGAAATGGAACTCCCCTGGTTGATATATTTATCTTTCTCAAGATAGCGTGGTGAGTTTATAGATCATTGTACTGATACTTGGGGCCAGTCCAGAGTTACAAAAACATAGCGAAACACACACACACACACACACACACACAAAACCCTCCATCAGCCTCCACTGCTAATATTTCTGTAAAGGTAACGGTTCCCCTCACATATCTGTGCTAGTCGTTCCCGACTCTAGGGGGCGGTGCGCATCTCTATTTCAAACCTGAAGAGCCAGCGCTATCCAAAGACGTCTCCATGGTCATGTTGCTGGCCTGACTCAACGCCGAAGGTGCATGGAACGCTGTTACCTTCCCACCAAAAGTGGCGCCTATTTTTCTACTTGCATTTTTACATGCTTTTCAACTGCTAGGTTGGCAGAAGCTGGGACCAGTAACGGGAGCTCCCTCCATTAAGCGGCGCTAGGGATTCGAACCGCCGAACTGCCGACCTTTCTGGTCGACAAGCTCAGCATCTTAACTATTGAGCCGCCGCGTCCCCTAATTTCTGTACCAGGAGTGTGAATTGTTGGGGAGAATTAATATTTCTGCACCTCAATTTCTTTCTGACTTTAGGTTCTTCTGTTCAGTGACTTTCTCTGGCAGGAATGTCATTTATTTTTCTCCTTTGCATTCATCCAGTTCCTTCCCCCACCTCTCTCCCTCCCCTCCCCTCCCCAACAAAGAGAGAGAGAGAGAGACGCACACACACACACACACACCCTGTGAAATTGCTGGAGATGCTTTCGGCATTTATGGTAATGTTTGTCATTGTCTCTTTCTTCTCCCCCTCTGAGGCCACTGACTTCTTCATTCAGGGTTTTATTTGGAAGCCCGTAAGAGGCATCTAAGGACATACCTCGATTTGCTGATGGAGTTCTTGGCTCGGGGCCCGTCTGCCTCTTTGCCTTCCCTCCTGCCTTTCAAAGAGATCCCCACTTTTATTGTTCCCTGGGCCACAGTGTCTCGGGGGGGGGGGGGGGGCTAGATGGTTCTGCCTTATCACACCCCAGAAACGGCTTCTTTGGGCTTCACTTCCAAACTAGGAGGATTGGACAGAATTCGGCTGTGTTTTCCTCTGTCCCCAGGCTGAGTATAAAGCTTGATGCGCCAGGATGTGCGCTCTCTCTCTCCCTTTCTCCCTTCCTCCTCTCTCTCTTTCTCTCTCCCTCCTTCCTCTCTTTTCTCTCCCTCTTTCTCCCTCCCTCTCATTTTCTCCTCCCTCCTTCTATCTCTCCTCTCTCTCCTCTCCCTGCCTCCCTCCCCTTTTCTCTCCTCCCTCTCCTCTCCCCTCCCTCCCTCCCCCTCTTCTCTCTTCTCTCTCCTCTCTTCCCTCCTCCCACTCCCTCCTCTCTTCTCTCTCCCTCTTACTCCCTTCCTCCCCCTCCCCCTCTCTCTTTCTCCCTCCCTCCCTCTCATTTTCTCCTCCCTCCTTCTATCTCTCCTCTCTCTCCTCTCTCCTCTCTTCCCTCCTTGCACTCCGTCCTCTCTTGTCTCTCCCTCTTACTCCCTCCCTCCCCCTCTCCCTCTCTCTTTCTCCCTCCCTCTCATTTTCTCCCTCCCTCCTTCCGTCTCTCCTCTCTCTCCCTCCCTCCCCCTCTTCTCTCTTCTCTCTCCTCTCTCCCTCCCTCCCACTCTCTCCTTTCGTCTCTCTCCCGCTTTCTCCCTCCCCCCTCCTCTCTCTCTGTCCTCCCTCCCCTTCTCCCTCTCTCTTTCTCCCTCCCTCTCATTTTCTCCCTCCTTCCTTCCATCTCTCCTCTCCCTCCCTCCCCCTTCTCTCTTCTCTCTCCTCTCTCCCTCCCTCCCACTCTCGCCTCTCGTCTCTCTCCCTCTTTCTCCCTCGCTCCCCCTCTCCTCTCTCTCTCCTCCCTCCCTTCTCTCTCTCTTTCTCCCCCCTCCTCTCTTCTATCACCCTCTTCCTCCCTCCCCCTCTCCCTCTCTCTTTCTCCCTCCCTCTCATTTTCTCCCTCCCTCCTTCCATCTCTCCTCTCCCTCCCCCTCTTCTCTCTTCTCTCTCTCCTCTCTCCCTCTCTCCCACACTTTCCTCTCATCTCTCTCCCTCTCTCTCTCTCCCTCCCGCTCTCCTTTCTCTCTCTCTCCTCCCTCCCTTTCGCTCTCCTCTCTTCCCCTTCCCCATTGCACCAGGGTCTCTGAGTCAGATCAAAGCCTCTGACACTTTCCTCTTTCACTGGGTGATCTGACACATTGGCAGTGCATTCCCCCATCATCACCACCACCGCAAAAATGTGACCTCAACAAAAGAACGTATAGAGTAATAGGGATGGGAGAGGCCTTCCAGCCAACCAACAAAGAACAGGGAATCAAATCATTCTCCAAAGCACCAGAGGGCAGGACAGGAAACAATGGAGGGAAACTAATCAAGAAAGAGAAGCAACTTAGAACTATGGAGAAGCTTCCTAACAGTGAGGACAATTAACCAGTGGAACAGAAGTGGCCTTCAGAAATTGTGGGTGCTTCATCACTGGAGTTTTTTAGGAAAAGACTGGACAATCAGGAATGATATAAATTGTTTAGAGTTAGCCTAGCCAGGAGGTGCTAAGCTCAATTTAAAGACGTTATTAATTTTCTATTCTCTCTTCAAATATATTCTAGGCTGTTTTTGTTAAAGACTTATACCTCGTATTGATTCTGGGAAGTCAGGGATGGGGAAGGTTGGGGGGGTTGGGGGGGAGGGAGGGAGGGAAGTATACTAGGCTTGAGGAGGGCTGTTGGGTTTTAAAGTAATATGATTGTACATATATACTGTCATGCCTTATTTTTTCTTTTTAAAAAAAAACAAAGATATGTTATGTATATTGAAATGGAATTATAAATACCATCAACACAAAATGGAGTTTGCTCAGAAGCTGAAATACACCAAGTGAATGAGAGGAAGAGGGGGAAGCAGAGGAGAGAAGAAAGATAGGAAGAGAGGGACAGGAGAGAGGGTGAGCGGGGGAACCTCCAAACTAACTTGCCAAGAAAACTACAGGGATTGGTCCAGGCATTTGCCGGAAGTCAACACCGATTCAAAAGCACCAGAATAACAGAGAAACAGAATTGGAAGGGACCTTGGAGGTCTTCTAGTCCAACCCCCTGCTCAAGCAGAAAACCCTATACCACTTCAGACATATGGTTATCCAACATCTTCTTAAAGACTCCCAGTGTTGGAGCATTTACAACCTCCGGAGGCAAGTCGTTACACTGATTAATTATTCTCACAGTCAGGAAATTTCTCCTTAGTTCTAAGTTGCTTCTCTCCTTGATTAGTTTCCACCCATTAAATCAACTATAAAGGTAAAGGTTCCCCTCGCACATATGTGCTATTTCTTCCCGACTCTAGGGGGTGGTGCTCTTCTCTGTTTCAAAGCCAAAGAGCCAGCGCTGTCCGAAGACATCTCCATGATCATGTGGCCGGCATGACTCAACACTGAAGGTGCATGGAATGCTGTTCCCTTCCCACCAAAGGTGGTTCCTATTTTTCTACTTGCATTTTTTACATGATTTCGAGCTGCTAAGTTGGTAGAAGCTGGGACAAGGAATGGGGAGCTCACTCCGTTATGCGGCGCTAGGGATTCGAACCACTGAACTCCTGACCTTTCTGATCGACAAGCTCAGCATCTTAGCCATTGAGCCACCTCGTCGCTTTTAAATCAACTATAGATGACCCCATACTTTAAGTCTTCTTTTACCCAAGAGCATTGCCTCCTGTTTCCTGTGGACATGACTCTGATGCCTCCAAGGTGATTCTCCATTATTTCTGATTTTTCCCCCTCCCCTCCCCTAAGCGGAACTGACTTCCCAGATCAATCCCCTTATCGTCTTTTGCAAAGAAAATGCTCTCGCCCTTCTTAACCTCATTTCTGCTCATTTTCATGCAGAAGAGGAGAATGGCTCTGGCAGCTGACGCCGTGACTCGCCAGAATTCCAGGCAGACAGTAGAAGCCGGGAAATTAAATGACCCATCTGGCAACATTTGCACATTCCCCCAGCCCAGAGAAAGTGAACCCTTCCCCACCGAATGCTTTTCTCCTCCCTGGTCGCAATGTGCAATATTTATGGCAGCTAAGACGCCGCTCATCACTTCTGAGTCGGCAGGTGAGGCATCCTCAAAATGACCGAATGGCAGATAGTCGATACCCAGGACTATGTCAAACCACTCAGCTGCGCAAAGCGAAGCATAACCGTCTTGAGAAAACGGCACTGTTTTTCGCTGCCTCCATTTGAGGTTCAAAGCAAGCTGCAATGCTCACCATTCCCTCTGCCAGGCCTTTCTGGCTAATTTTCTAAGGCAATCACTTAATTGTCGGGCCCAAATTGCCCTGCCAATAACGGAACATCATGACGGAGTGTCTTTGCACTCAATAAGGCCAGGTTGTGAAGATATCACGATGCGTTTTCCGCATGCAAAATCATTTTTTTCCCCCTCCTAAAGGTAAAAGTTCCTCTCGCACATATGTGCCAGTCGGGGCGGTGCTCATCTCCGTTTCAAAGCCGAAGAGCCAGCGCTGTCCGAAGACGTCTCCGTGGTCATGTGGCCGGCAGGACTAAACGCCAAAGGCGCACGGAACGCTGTTAGCCTTCCCACCAAAGGTGGCTCCTATTTTTCTACTTGAATTTTTTTACATGATTTCGAGCTGCTAGGTTGGCAGAAGTTGGGGCACGTAACGGGAGCTCACTCCGTTACGCAGTGCTAGGGATTCGAACCGCCGACCTTTCTGATCAACAAGCTCAGCGTCTTAGCCACTGAGCCACTGCATGCCTTCCCCCCCACCCTCCTAGCACTGAGAAAATGGCTCATTTCTTCCAGGCCCTTCATTCACTGCAGTTCTTGGGGTTGCGTAGACGATGTTTAGCACTGCATCACCTCCCTATCCTGTCGTGGTTGCAGATGTGAAGCTCTATTTTTATTTGACAAAAAAAAGAAGAAGGGTAGAACTTCAGTTCAACAAGCTACAATTCAGTAAAATCAATAAAGTTCTCTGAAGGCTCCTGCTGATGTGTGTCTCTTTAATGCTCTGTGTGACAACTGAGGGTGTAATATGACAATTTCAGTTGACCCACTGCTCGAGTTTCCGCATGAAGACCCATCACCAGGACAAAGATATTTCTAAGCTGCAGGGGAGCAAGAACTTCGTCCTCATCAGAGTATCTGGTCTGTGGTTGTGAGCTTTTTGCCACAAAAGAGAACTGTGTTAAGGAGGGTTGGGCTTCTGGCTTCAGACCAGATCAACGGCACAAGGATTCCAGTTGACTCCAAGAGGGCTGGAGTCATTCCAGAAGAATCTATGGGAATGGCATGTGTGGGTGTCAGAAGAATGGGGGGAAAGAGCTAGAAGAACAAGCCAGAGGCTAAAACTTTCAAGGAGCCCCAGGCAGATGGCAAATTATTTCTCGCAGGAAATGAAAGCTTTGTTCAATATTGTATACAAAAAAAAAAAAGCATTTCCCTCTATGGACTTCCCAAAGGATGTGAGTAATGATCTCAGTTGCTCGTGTTTTTGAGCATGACTTAGAGGAAAGCCCTCGTGCCAGTGTGGTTCCGGCCAGAGATAGGTTTCTACCAGTACGGTTCGGTTCGGCCGTATAGGTAATAACTCCGGCGGACACGTCACCATACCGGTTCTATCCTCGGTGGCACCATCTTTTTCTGTTCTGCACATGGGCAGAACAATCTTCATTGGAAAAAAATGTATTTTCCCCTTTTTTAATGGTGTGCACATGGCAGTCCCAGAGATGGGCCATTTTTCACAAAAACAGAGGAGGTTTTGCCTTCCCCCAGCCTCCAGAAGCACTCTGCAGGCTTCAGCACGGGGAGGGGAAGGGAAAAATGCCCCCGTTTTTGCAAAAAATGGCCCATTTTCCACCCATTTCTTGCAAATGGGGGCATTTTCCCTTCCCCCAGCCTCCAGAAGCACACTGCAGGCTTCAGCAGGGCTGGGGGAAGGCGGAAATGCCCACATTATTGTGACAAATGGTCCATCTCTGGGACCGGCATGCACACACCATTAAAAAAAAGGGAAGAAATTACATTTTTTCAAATTTTTGCCGTTTTCCACCCATTTTTTGCAAAAACGGGGGCATTTTCCTTTCCCCCAGCCCTGCTGAAAACTGCAGAGTGTTCCTGGGGGCCGGAGAGGACAAAACCCTCTTACTGAGTAGTTTGCAGGCGCTCCCTTAGCTCCCGCGAGGCTGGAGCCCCCCAAATGTTTCCCCACTGTTTCGGTGGGCATGGCTTGGTGAGGGGGTCATGTGACTGAGTGTGCGTGAGTGACATCAAGTTGGCCATGCCCGCTCAGTCACACCCCCCCATCTAGCCACACCCACCAAACCGGTAGTAAAAAAAAATTGAAACCCACCCCTGGTTCTGGCCGTGCATTCAGGGGAGGCATAGACTCCCTCCCAACACAGCCTAGGGAAGGATGGAGAAGGTGGATGGGGGTGTTGGTGGCCGAAGTGGTGCAGTGGTTAGGGTGCAGTACTGCAGGCCACTTAATCAGCTGACTGTTATCTGCAGTTCGGCGGTTCTAATCTCACCGGCTCATGGTTGACTCAGCCTTCCCTCCTTCCGAGGTGGGTGAAATGAGGACCCAGACTGTGGGGGCGATATGCTGACTCTGTAAACCGCTTAGAGAGGGCTGAAAGCCCTATGAAGCGGTATATAAGTCTAACTGCTACTGCTATTGCTATTGCTAAAGTCTGCGTCCCATCAGTGAGATAATTGTCTTACTCATGGAACTCGTGATGTGTACGTCAACTCATCCTCTTGGCGTGATCTTCTTTCTAGACTCATCTCTCATGTTGTGAATTGTTCATACAAAATCACAACTCCCGCCCTGCTTCAGGGTGGCCAATGTTGTGGCTTTTGCTTCGCTGAGGATCATCTCTCTACTTAAACAGCCCCAAGCAAGCCAGGGAATGTTGAACCTCCATAAAAATCAATCGGAGCTTCGGGTGCGTCCTCACGACCAGGTGCATCCAGATCTTTTCGGCCATATCTCAACAGACACTTCCTTACCTCTTTCTTCCTTCCCTCCTCTTCCTCTCCTCTCCTCCTCTCTTCCTCGGCACTTGTGGGAAGAACATTGTCCATCCCATTCAATGGCTTCGCTTTGCAGTAGGGATGGAGAGCATCCTGTAATTGTACTCTACAAAGCCTTCTTCTAAGTTTTGGGGTGGTTCACTAATGGAATAACTATCCCGTCTTGCTAATCTGTCTCTAGCGAATGGGTTTCTTGTCATTAAATTGGGATTGCTACAAAACTCAGCTTAGGAACTCCTAAATGGAAAAGAGGTTTTTTTTCTTTTTTAAAAATATGTTTTATTCTCTTACAAACGATGATAGATATACGTAGATTCACATAGTTATTCTTCTTCTTTACAATTGTCCTTCTTCTCCATTTGTTATTCCATTTAAAAGGTTATAATATACAGTTTGGGTTTCTTTGTTTACCATCCCATCCGCCTGTTATAACACCACCTTCTTTTCCCTTTCTCTTCTCCCTCCCTTCTCTACTTTCTTCTTTCCTCCTCTCCTTCCCCTTCCTTCTTCCCTTACCTCTCCCCTACTCCTCTCTTCCTCTTCCCCTTCCTACCTTCCCTCCTTCCCTTTCTCTCCCTTCCACGACCTCTCCTTACCTCTTTCTTTCTTCCCTCCTCTTCCTCTCCTCTCCTCTCCTCCTCTCCTCCTTTCTTTTCCTGTTGTTGTCGGCTCTCAATTTATGTTTTCTTGGGATGGTATTTTAAATGGAAAGGAGTTTTGTAGAAGCACCTGGATCCAAACAAGCTTTCTGCTCAAAGATGGGTGAAGAAGATGCGGTCTTTCAGATGTTGCTGTACTGCAATTCCCATCATCCTTTCCTCACCAGGTCACGATGGGAGTTGTTCCCTATCCCTGGAGGACTATAAATTAGCCCACTTGGGTTCTAGCCAGCATCTTTGGAACTGAACTGAAGTGGAAAACAATTTCAGCTATGAAAAACGACTTCGATTCACCTTTCATGATTGCATCGGTTTATTATTATTATTACAGCAAAGTTGCGCCCTGATCCTGTTTCTGATACACCACAATAGAAGGGCAACATTGTGATGCTGTTGGTTTGTTGTTGTTATTTGACGACTAAAATCATTATCTGGCAAAGAGTTCGGGTGCTATAATTATACACCAATATCAAATCACCGCTGTCAGCTGCCGCATGGTATATAAAAAAGAAAATAAGGCATTTGTGCTCGCCCGGATGATCACTAAGAGAATTAGATTGCTCTTAGATCTTGGATTCTTGTCAAGAACTCCCGTTCAATGTTTCTGAAAGCGAAAAGAAGAATTGAGAGTGAATAAATAAATGGAATTCGTTCAGAGAAACTTCCCAATAGGACAGACTGTCTTGGAGGGTGATCTTAGGGTCTCCTGTTTATGAAGTAGAAGCTGAACATCCCTCAAGCAGTCTAATTTGAGTGGAGGGCCCTTATCCGAGCTCTTGCGGATGACGATTTGTTCCCCACTCTCTGACGAAACTGGTACAAGATTTTAACCCCGAAGACATTGTGTAAAGTAAGGCCACCCTTGGAATACAGCATCCAGTTTTGGTTGCCACAACGTAGAAAAGATGTGGAGACTCTAGAAAGAATGCAGAGAAGAGCAACCAAGAGGATTAGGGGACTGGAGGCTAAAACATATGAAGAACGGTTGCAGCAGAGATGGGTTCCTACCAGTTCGCACCTATTCGGTAGAACCGTTTCGTCAAATCTACTGAACTGGTTACAAGAGGTTCCACCAATGGACCCGCAAAGCAGGCCACACCTACAGAAGAGCTTCCAAAAAATTTTGAAACCCACCACTGGGTTGCAGGAACTGGGTGTGTCTAGTTTAACGAAAAGAAGGACCAGGGGAGACATGATAGCAGTGTTCCAATATCTCAGAGCTGCCACAAAGAAGAGGGAGTCAAGCTATTCTCCAAAGCACCTGAGGGTAGAACAAGAAGCAATGGATGGAAATTAATCAAAGAGAGGAAGCATCCTAGAACTAAGAAGAAATTTCCTGACCATTAAAACAATTAATCAGTGGAACAATTTGCCTCCAGAAGTTGTGAATGCTCCAACACTGGAAGTTTTAAGAAGAGATTGGATAACCATTAGTTATTAGTTAAATAGTGTACGGGTTCCTGCCTAAGCAGGGGTTGGACTAGAAGACCTCCAAGGTCCCTTCCAACTCTGCTATTCTAAGTTAAGTTTGAAGCAGCTTCTTCGCATAAATAGATCCAGACTGTAGTAAAAAACCTGGACTCAATTATCTCCACAGCGAACATCCAAGATGATTCGGTTAAGCCTCCATTCTAGATAAGGGAGAACATCTTTTGCATGGTAATTGACAGTAATTCTTCATCTTGTTCTGATTTGAAGGATGACTGCATCGTCATCGTTCAGAAAATGTGGCCATCCGTTCCATGGGAACACTTTATCCGATCATTCTCAATCACGTATCATTTCAAAATACTGGACGTGTGCTGTCAAAGGGCAATTTGCAAGCTACGAAAAGAGAACGGCTGCATCCCATCATAGAAAATTTCCTCTTGGATCACCAGGAGATCCAGAGATTTCCAGATGTCCGTAAATGCTTCTGTCCATGGTTTGATCTGGAAGGATCTGAGAATGTAGTGGCAGACTTCATCCCTGAATGTCCATCCCTTTGAAAAAGGCAACACCTGGGAGCGTTTCTAATGATCTAAGTGCCAGAGCTCACTGTAAGTGTTGCGGGCATGCGGGCATAACCGAACCGGGTAGTAAACTGGTTACCAACCCACCACTGATCTGTTCTGACCGAGGCTTCCCAAGAGCATGAAGCCAACTCCTGGTCCCGAGAAAAACCCCTTTTATTATTGACTGTGAATTCTGCTCTTTCACATCCAGCAAAGTCTTTCGAGGGAGGATTTACAGTCACAGACCTTCTCTGGCTTGGAGAGCTGCAAGGCTGAGATCTGCAAAACTTGGCAAGGAGCCTCGGAGAGTCACGAACCAATGAAGCGAACTAACAGTCTCCTGCAAACTCCACTCCCCTTTTGCCCCTCTTTTATTTCCTTTGGGAGGGGCCATTCATCATCCCACCTGTGGCCTTCCTCCCAAGTCACCCCTGTTCTTTAGCTGTTCCCTTCGCCTGGCAACTCTGCGCATGCGCACACTGGGAACAGGCTCCAGCTGTTCCTCTGCCTCACTGATGTCTGACTCTGAGGGAGCTGATAACTGTCAGACAAGCCCTGGCCCTCTCTCTGCCTCCGATGCAGAGCCTTCCCAGACTCCAGGACTGGCCCATGTTCCTCCCCAACCTCCTCCTGTCTGAATTTGCTGCCAGCTTCCGTTGGCCGTTGGCAGGACACAAAAAGATCAAAGCTAGAGATGTGAAAGCAGACAAAAAAATCCCCCTGTCTTAAAAATTGAGACTATGCATTCCCTAATTCCTTTTGTGACAGGCCAAACCTATCTGGAAGTACCAACCCACCAGAAGAGCAGGACAAGCCATCCAGAATCCCCAACAGTCTCTGCTGAAGCATGGCCAGCAATGCAAGCTCCACTCGGCTGCTGAAGATTAAAAAATCTCCCTGACGCTGCAGTGAAAGCTGCTTCCTTGTCATTAAAACAGGTATTTCTTGTCTTGAGGTCTGACAGCTCGGATTGATTTTGCCCCGTCTTCTTCATGACAGCTCTTCAAACACCTGAAGACGCGTAGTCTCTCTCTCCTCTCTCCACAGCCTGCTTCAAGCTGAACATACCTCTAACTGCTCTGGCAATTATTTTCTTTCAGGTTCTTTGACTTCTGTGTTGCTACCCCACTTGGCATGCTGAGTTGGTCCATCTTCTTGTGAAAGGGAAGCATCTCAAATCAGATGCAGTGACGGGACCAATGTAGAATAGAGACAGTGGTGGTTGCTCTTCATCTAGACCAGCTGTTGCGGTCCACCAGCGGCCAGTGGAGCTGGCAGCAGATTCGGACAGTGAGGAAGTTGGGGAGGGAGATGGGCCAGTCCTGGAGTCTGGGGAAAGGCTCGGATGAGGGCTCTGTGTCGGAGGCAGAGAAGGGGGCCAGAGCCATATGCCAGTTATCAGCTGCCTTCGGAGTCAGACATCAGTGAGATAGAAGAACAGCTGGAGCCTGTTCCCAGTGTGCGCATGCATAGAGTTGCCAGAGGAAGGGAACAGCTAAAGAACAGGGGTCGACTTGGGAGAAAGGGCCCAGGTGGACAGTGAATGCCCCCTCCCAGAGGAAATAAAAGAGGAGCAAAAGGGGAGTGGAGTTTGCAGGAGACAATTAGTTTCGCTTAATTTGGTTCGTGACTCTCCGAGGCTCCTTGCCAAGTTTGCATATATCGGCCTGGCAGCTCTCCAAGCCAGAGAAGGTCTGTGACCGTAAATCTTCCCTTGAAAGACTTTGTTGGATGTGAAGGAGCAGAATTCACAGTCAATTAATAAAAGGGATTTTTGTCGGGACAAGGAGTTTGCTTCATGCTCTTGGGATGCCTTGGTCAGAACACCAGTAGGGGTATCAAACTTTGCGTCATTACAGCAGCATCACATGACATATTGGGACTTTAGGGAAAAATGCTTTAATAAGCAAAAAAACAGGTTCCAACAATTGCCTGGCTCACAGCAATCCTCAGAAGCTTTTTTTTTTTACTACCTGTTTGCAGAAGCAAGAACAATCGTCCCTACCGGTTCAGCCGAACTGGGATAAACCGGAGGATTTCACCCCTGACGCTCAGGCTCCCGACTGTTTCAGCTCCCATTGGCTGACCTTGTTACTAAACCCTATTCCAGTTCATGAATACATCTACACTGACAAGCTGGTCTTAAAATGAGGCCCTCCCTTTGGGATAGGCAAGTTTATCGACGGAGATACTCATTCATCCAGATCATGGCTGTCCCAAAGGTGCTTTTTCTAAAGGCAACTGGAGTTTTTGTTTTTTCCTTGAAGAACATTTCGCTTCTCATCCGGGAAGCTTCCCTCAGTTCTCCAGTTCAGTCTGTTTCATTGGTTTGCTTCCAAGTCCCGTTCAACGTGGTGGTCATGTCCTTTCCAGCCTCACATGACAATGGACCACATTACGGCAGGGACTTTCTCTCCCCGGTGGCATCTACCGTCCATCAGGTCACGTAGCTGAGGCCATGACACGACAAAACCGCGGTCCACTAAAGCGCAGCCCGATTAAAGTGCGTCGCTGACATTATCAGCCGCGCGACGACAATGACCGCGGAGAAAAAAAGGGCGCTTTAAAAAAAGCACTTTTAAAGCAAGCCGATTCACGTAAAGGTAAGGGTTAGGGTTAGGGTTAGGGTTAGGGTTACGTTAAGCGTTAGGGTTAGGTTTATGGGTTAGGTTTAGGGTTAGGTTTAGGGTTAGGTTAAGGGTTAGGGTTAGGGTTATGGGTTAGGGTTAAGGTTAGGGTTAGGGTTAGGGTTAGGGTTACGTTAAGCGTTAGGGGTTAGGTTTAGGGTTAGGTTAAGGGTTAGGGTTAGGGTTAGGTTTAGAGTTAGGTTTGGGGGGTTAGGTTTAGTTTTACCGCGTTAATTTTACCTTTACCTCTCACAGCGTGCTTTTTTCGTCACGCTGTGATGACGTCAGGTACGCGGTTTCGTCGAGCGCGCTTTAGACGACCGCGGTTTTGTGGTGGAACCACTGAGGCAGGCTGTGGGTGGGGTCCCATCAGCTACAGAGTTCCCTTGGGTGGGATCTAAGAGAAGAACCTTTCTGACAGGACTCCTGCCTTGTGGAGGACATCGTTCCGTGTCTAAATTTGTCCCGTTCTGCATTTGTTTAATAAATAAAACAAATGGCCATGTTTTGCTAACGGCGGCAGCTGCTGGTGTGTGTGTGTCTACTTCAAGGCCATCTCCACCCTCTTCTGCAGATGCAAAGAAGGACTCAGAGGTCACCCACTAAATATTTGCTGCCAAAATACTCCCAAGGAAGGAAGGGAGGGAGGGAGGGAGGAAGGACGCGTTCAATTTCCATCCAGGCTGGTCGGTTTCTCCTTCCCCCCCCCCCCCCCGCAGATTCTCCTCTGCCTTCTCACTTGTAGGAAGAAGATGTTCTCTGCCTCTTCCTCTCCCCCTCCCTCCCTCTTGCAGGCCACCTCCCGAAGTTGAGAGATGGCCAAGAGCCAAGCAGTGCCAGGCAAGCTGAGTTATTTCCGTCCCTTGGCTGGGAAGAAGGCAGCTCGGGAACCTCACCCCTGGCTCCTCAGGGGGCCTCCCTCGGCCTCCCAGTTGGAGACCGTTTGGTCATTTTAGGAGAAGGGGCAGCTCTTACCATTCTCTGCCCCTTCTGGGATTCCTACATCATCACTGATGCTGGAAAATGGACCGGAAAGCATTGAAAGAAAGAATGGTTGGAACGGGAATCATAGTCATAAAATCATAGAGTCATAGGGCTGGAAGGGACCTTGGAGGTCTTCTAGTCCAACTCTAGTCCTGCCACAGCAGGGGCTGGACTAGAAGACCTCCAAGATCCTTTCCAGCTTCTATTCTATTCTATTTCTATTCTATTCTGCTCTATTTTCTATTCTATTCTCTATTCTACTCTACTCTACTCTACTCCATTCCATTCCATTCCATTCATTCCATTGTATATTCTATTCTATTCTATTCTGCTCTATTTTCTATTCTATTCTCTATTCTATTCTATTCTACTCTACTCTATTCTATTCCATTCCATTCTATTCATTCCAATGTATATTCTATTCTATTCTATTCTGCTCTATTTTCTATTCTATTCTCTATTCTATTCTATTCTATTCTGCTCTATTTTCTATTCTATTCTCTATTCTATTCTGCTTTATTTCTATTCTATTCTCTATTCTACTCTACTCTACTCCATTCCATTCTATTCATTCCAATTGTATATTCCTATTCTATTCTATTCTGCTCTATTTTCTATTCTATTCTCTATTCTATTCTATTCTATTCTACTCTACCCTACTCTATTCTATTCCATTCCATTCTATTCATTCCATTGTATATTCTATTCTATTCTATTCTGCTCTATTTCTATTCTATTCTCTATTCTATTCTATTCTATTCTATCTACTCTACTCTACTCTAACTCTATTCTAGTCTATTCTATTCCATTCCATTCTATTCATTCCATTGTATATTCTATTCTATTCTATTCTGCTCTATTTTCTATTCTATTCTCTATTCTATTCTATTCTGCTCTATTTTCTATTCTATTCTCTATTCTATTCTATTCTATTCTATTCTATTCTACTCTACTCTACTCTACTCTACTCTACTCTACTCTACTCTATTCCATTCCATTCTATTCATTCCATTGTAATATTCTATTCTATTCTGGACCCTTGGATTTTTCCTTTGACCTTAAATTGAGCTGAAGAAGCTTCTTGGATGAGAAGTGAAACGTCTTCAAAGAAAAAAAAACAGAAAGTCCAGTTGCCTGGAGGTTTTGGGGACAGCCAGGACCTGGATGAGGTGGGAGGAACTTTGTTTATCCTTAAAGACATTTGAGAATCTTCAGCCTCATCCAAGAGAGAATCTCATCTCGAGCCCAGCGTTTCCCTACCCTTGCGGCTTGAAGATGGGTGGACTTCAACACCCAGAATTTCCTCAGCCAGTTCTGAGTCTTGAAGTCCCGCACAGAGGCTGGGCTGGGAATGCTGGGAGTCGGAGTCCCACCCATTTCCAAGCTACCGAGGTTGAAAAGTCCTGCTTTAAGAGCGAGGCTGCCTTCTCCCTCTCTGCCTTCTGCTCTCACATCCAGAGCAGCTGCAGAGGGGCTGCCACTCCGAAGTTGCAAAGACCCCCTCGGGGGTCCTGCCTCATTTCCAGGCAGCTGTTTGATCAGGAGCCTTTTCCATAGTGTCTGCCCGGAGCTGCTGGTGGGGATTCCGCTCTTGGCAGGACCCCTGTGGAGGATGAGGAGATGAGATTGCTTCTCTCTCTCTCTCTCTCTCTCTCACACACACACACACACACACACACACACACTGCCTGTCTGTTTGCCCTTCTCTTTTTCTTTCTCTCTCTGTCTTCTCTTTCTCTGTATCTCTCCCTTTTCTCTCTGTCTCTCTCTGTATCTATCTCTGTCTCTCTCTCCCTGTCTGTTTGCCCTTCTCTTTTTCTTCTCTCTCTGTCTCTCTCTGTCTTTCTGTCTCTCTCTTTCTCTCTCTCTGTATCTATCTCTTTTTCTCTCTGTAGCTCTCTCTTTTCTCTCCGTCTTTCTCTCTCCCTGTTTGCCCTTCTTTTTCTTTCTCTTTCTTTCTCTCTGTCCTCTCTGCCTGTCTCTGTCTCCGTCTCTCTCTTCTCTCTCTGTATCTCTCTCTTTTTCTCTCCGTCTCTCTCTCTGTGTATCTCTCTCTCTCTCTCTGTATGTGTGTGTGTGTGTGTGTGTGTGTGTATATATATATATATATATATATATATAGCAATAGCAATAGCAGTAGACTTATATACCGCTTCATAGGCCTTCAGGCCTCTCTAAGCGGTTTACAGAGTCAGCATAATCGCCCCCAACAACAATCCGGGTCCTCCTTTTACCCACCTTGGAAGGATGGAAGGTATGGAATATATATATATATTCTCTCTTCTATCTCTCACTCACTCTTTCTGTTTCTCTCTTTTTCTGTCTCTCTTTCTCTCTCTCTTTCTCTCTATATCTCCTCTCTGTCCTCTCTTACTCTCTGTCTCTCTGTTTTCTCTTTTTCTGTCTATGTTTCTCTCTCTGTTTCTCCCTCTCTTTCTCTCCTGTATCTCTCTCTGACTCTCTGTCTCTCTGTCTCTCACACTTTCTGTCTCTTTCTCTCTATCTTTGTCTCTCTCCTCGCGCTCTTTCTCTCTGTCTCTCCATCTTTCTTTCTCTCTGTTTCTGTCTGTCTGTCTCTCTCTTTCTCTTCTCCTCCCCCCTATCCAGAAATCATCTGATTTCCCATTCAGAAGTTAATTGCCTCCCGAACCCCGACAAAAGACCCTTTGCGCCCCCCTTTCCCCAAAACCGATCCTCACAGCCTGCCACCTGAGCCTTCCTCGTCTCTGGCCCCCACCTGGCAGGGAGGGAGGGAGGGAGGGAGGCAGGCGGCTTTCTGTCAAGACGATTGTTGGTCTATTTACTGTGATTAATTAGTTCATTAGAACAGGAAGCCTGGGATCAGCAGCTGCTCGCTTGCCGGTGCCCTCCGGGTCCTCCCACACCCTGCGCTTGATGGGATGACCGCATCGTCCCAGGCTTTGTGGGGAGCGGGGGGGGGTGTCTCCTTGCACAGAAACAGTGGGGCCTTTGTGCCCCGCGCGTGCAAAAGGCCAACGCGGAAAGGGAGTCTTGGGGTGGGTTTGTCCTGAACAAGGGAAGAGGTGCTTAAACATTAAGGGCATGATTCAGTTCTACAGAGGAAGGTCATTGAGTCTGTCATCATTCGCCTCCATCACTGTCTGGTTTGGCCTCTGCAACCCAACAAGACAGACGGAGACTTCAGAGGAGAATCAGAACGGCAGAAATAACAATTACTGCCAACCTGCCTTCTGTTGAGGACCTGCACGCTGCACGAGTCAAAAAGAGGGCTGGGAAAAATATCTACAGACCCCTCGCATCCTGGACATAAATTGTTTCAACTCCTACCCTCAAACGATGCTAAGGGCACTGCACACCTGTCTTCTTCCTTCCTTTCCTTTCCTTCCCTTCCTTTCCTCACACCATCTTCCCTTCCCTCCCTTCTCTTCCTTTCCTCACACCATCTTCCCTTCTTTCTCTCTTCCCTTCCTTCTTCCCTTCCTTTCCTTCCTTTCCATTCCTTCCCTTCCTTTCCTCACTCTATCTTCCCTTCGTTCTTCGCTTTCCTTCCTTCTTCCCTTCCTTCCCTTCCCTTCCTCACTCTATCTTCCCTTCCTTCCCTTCCTTCTTCCTTTCCTTCCCTTCCCTCCCTTCTCTTCCTTTCCTCACACCATCTTCCCTTCTTTCTTCTCTTCCCTTCCTTCTTCCCTTCCTTCCTTCCCTTCCTTTCCATTCCTTCCCTTCCTTTCCTCACTCTATCTTCCCTCGTTCTTCTCTTCCCTTCCTTCTTCCCTTCCTTCCCTTCCCTTCCTTCCCTTCCCTTCCCTTCCCTTCCTCACTCTATCTTCCCTTCCTTCCCTTCCTTCTCCTTCCTTTCCTTCCTTCCTTTCCTCACACCATCTTCCCTTCTTTCTTCTCTTCCCTTCCTTCTTCCCTTCCTTTCCTTCCCTTCCTTTCCTCACTCTATCTTCCCTTCCTTCCCTTCCTTCTTCCCTTCCTTCCCTTCCTTTCCTCACTCTATCTTCCCTTCCTTCCCTTCCTTTTTTCCTCTCCTCCCCTCCCCCTTCCTGTTCCATTATTCCATTCTCTCCAGTCTGGTTCTGTTCTCTTCCGTTCCGTTCCATTATTCTATTCAATTCCACTCCGTTCTGTTCTGCCATCTGTCAGAAATGACGTAGGGGGGTTGGACTAGATGACCTACGAGGTCCCTTCCAACTCTCTTAACCTGTATCATTCTGCACACGCTTCTATTATCATCATGCTGGGATGGGGATTCTGGGAGCTGAAGTCCACACATTTTAAGATCCGCCAAGTTTGGGAACTAAACTCTGATTAAAGGAAGGTTTCCAGAGCTGGAAGAACGGGCTCCGTAGCCTTTCCAGATATTTGACACTATAGCTGATGCTGAACACACACCACACACACACACACACACCACACACACACACACCATGGTGGGAAATCGCTTCCAAAGCTGCAGACTTCTCTTCTCTCCTATCCTTTTCCCTTTTCCTTTCTTCCCTGGGGAGGCCGGATTCCGTGAGATGGTTTTTAATCAGGAGGAACCGAATGAGAGGCCGGGGCTGTTTGTGTGAACAGATGTCGCCCAGCTGCTCTGGAAACTCCAACAAACCTTGCGACTGTACGTTGGCTTTCGGCTGCTCCTGCTGCCCCCAAAGCAGGACTTTTGCAAACTGGAAATGGCATTTGGAATAATCCTGCACCAGATGGGTTTTGGCACCGATTTGGTGTGGAGTCACTGTGGGTGTTACATTTAGTGCATCAGACTGAGCTGGGTTGGAGCAAATTGGCTATAGAACTGGAGCGTTTCCTGGGTTTGTCTGACGACATGAAATACAGGAGTCCTCGGCTTATGACCACAATTGAGCCCAACACTTATGTTGTTCAGAGAGGCAGTTGTTAAGTGAGTTTCACTCCATTTTACTGTTCTGATCTAGACTTCCTGAGACAGTAAAAAAAACACACACTTAGTCCCCCTCTTTTTATTTCAACGGCTATGAATTATGTTTCGTTCACAGCTGTTAATGAGTCACAAATAGTTTGTAAAGAGTCCTACAATAGGCTGCCAAGTCCTTCGGGATAAGGTGGATAAGCACCCATCTTTATCTCCCTTGAAATCTTGTCAAAGACCTAATTGGCAATTAGCTTTGCAAGGCTACATGGAGCACAGAGTCAAAACGGAGTTTCAGAGTTCAAACCGATCAGAATGAACCAAGTTGCCTTCCTGCAAAATCTCATGTCCGTTTGCTCCTGCTTTATGTCCTATGGGAGGGGCCAATCACCCCAAGCCTTACTCCTGAGTCGCCCTTTTTGTCTTAAACTGCTCTTGCCTTTCTGGCAGATCTGCGCATGGGCGCACTGGGAATAGGCTCCCCCTGTTCCTCTGCCTCACTGATGTCGACTCTGGAGGCTCCGGAGGCAGCACATAACTTCCAGATGGCCCTGGCCCCCTCTCTGCCTCCGACGCAGAGCCCTCCTCCGAGCCTTCTCCAGACTCCAGGACTGGGCCATGTTCCTCCCCAACCTCCTCGCCAGAGGTGGGTTCCTACCAGTTCGCACCTATTTGGTAGAACTGGTTCATCAAATCTACCGAACCGGTTAGAAGAGGTTCCACCAGTGGACCCGGAAAGCAGGCCACACCTACAGAAGAGGTTCCAAAATTTTTTGAAACCACCACTCTCTCTCTCTCTCTCTCTCTCTCTCTCTCACACACACACACACACACACATACTGACGCAGAGAGAGAGAGAAAGATAAAGAAAGGAAGAAAGAAAGAAGAAAAAGAAAGATAAGAAGAAAGAAAGAAAGAAAGAAAAGAAAGAAAGAAAGAAAGAAAAAAAGAGTGAGAGAGAAATGAAAGAAAAAAAGAAAAAAAGGGACAGAGAGGCAAAAAGGAAGGAAAGAGAGAGAGAGACAGACAGAGAGAGAGAGAGAGAGAAGGAAGGAGGAAAGAAGGAAGAAGAAAGAAAGAAAGAAAGAAAAGAAAAGAAAGAAAGAAGAAAGAAAAAGAAAGAAAGAAAGAAAGAAAGAAAAAGAAAGAAAAAAGAAAAGAAAGAAAGAAAGAAAACACATGGCCGGCAAGCCACTCCCACCAGGTCACATGGCCAGCAAGCCACTCCCACAAAGGAGGCCACACCCACAGAGTAGGTTCCAAAAAATTTTTGAAACCCACCACTGCTCCTCGCTGTCCGAATGCTGCCAGCTCTGCAGGCGGCTGGTGGGCCACAACATTTACAGCCCTTCCTCAAGAGCTGAAGAAGCCTCTCAGATGAGAAGCGAAACAACTTCAAAGAAAAACAAGGAAGTCTAGCTGCCTCTTGGGGGGTGGAAAAAGCATCTTTGGGACTTTCCTTGCCACCGTTGTTAATGTGAATCACTGCAGTTTGTTAAGTTAGTTACATCTGAATATTTGAAACTGGGCCCTGGATTCTGCAAGTTGATTAGCTTCCTTCCTCAATTTTTCCCCAACCCGCTAAACTGTATAAACAATGATCTTGGTAGCCATGGTTATAATCTGCAAATTCCATCAAGAAGAGGGAAAAACAACGGGGGTGAAAGAGACTCTCACATTTGTGGGGAGTTAACGTGCAACTATGCCAATTCTTAGAAAATAGAAGGGATGCTTAATTAAATTAATGTCAGCACTTGTCTTGCCAGTTTTGCAAACTGGCAAATACCAGAATGATGGATTGCTTTTTTTTGCTTCCTGAGGATGTTATCCCAACGGTGGTTTTGGATTATAGAGGGAAGAGGGAATGGCCTTGGAGGGGGGAAGGAAGAGCTGCTATCAGGCAATCTGAGATAAGCAAGGGATTGAACCCAGGCCAAGAAAGTAACAGGGGGGAAACATCTTCAGCCAAGGACCACTCCAAAGTGTCACTCAAATCATTCATTCATTCAGGCTTGCAAGATGCTGTTACAGGTAGTCCTTAGGCGTAATGACGGCTACTTAGTGACTATTCAAGTTACAACAGATTTTTTTTTAAAAAACCCATTAACTTAACAATCTGGATTTGAAGTTCTGACACTCAACTCCCAACCCACCAATTGCAACGAACAAGGACACCCATTCAATTTCGCAGCTACTAGATTGTGGTACCGAGCAGGGACAAAAATAGCCCAGGGAAACACTTGAAGGCCAGGAAATGGACCTCGGTCGCTTAGCTGTGGTAGAAAAGATGGGACACACAAGCCAGCTCTCTCAGAGAAAGAATAGTTATTTGCACAGGTCATAGCAAAGAATAAATGGCCTGAACTTGAATGAAATTCAGGAACTCCTATATAGTTTATCACTTTCAGCTAAAGCCATCTGTTAGTTTTTGGATAACACCCCTCAAGATTTGCCCTGAGTTACCGGAAGTTACAGGAAGTCAGCTAACGGAGCAGCATCGCTCGTATTTTAGGAACTGACAATATATGTCTACCAAACCAGATTTAAACAGCCGAGCCAGCAAATGGGCTGAAATAGATGTTTGCCTCAGCATTTTCATGTGCAGACTTCTTCTAACCCGTGTCTACCTGCACCATGTCCTAAAACAAACATTGCAAGTCTATATGAACAGTTAAAACCTAAATAATGAAACCCTAGGTTGGTTCAGGCTTGAGGCCTACCCTTGGTTCAGCCTGCCACCTAAAACAGGAGTGGTGATTTATGATCAGCTTACAAGAGCTGAGGTGGCCAGAGTGTTAGAGTGGAGTACTGCAGCCTACTTCAGCTGACGGCTAGCTGCAGTTCAGCAGTTCAAATCAACGGGACAGTCCCGTTTCAAATCCTCCTCCTCTTCTCCCTCTACGAGTAGCTGGGTCTACCTTGTAGGCTGGCATGGATCGCGGCATTCAGAATTCAGGCTGCTTTGCCGAATGCTCGGAGAGAGTCCTCCGCGGGGATTTCTCCCTGTTTTGAACGAACGTCGATATTGATCCATCTTAAACTAGGCCAGAGAAATTCTGCTGAGCGATTAAATGCGTTGCATAGCTTGGATGACGATAAACTTTCTCTCGGCTTCGGGCCAAGATTGCGCCAATGCAGAAGGCTGAAGTTTTGCTCCATTGGCAGGAACTCAATACAGGCGCGGGATCCTAGCAGTGCAAATCTGTTGCTGGGACAGCGTGCGATCTCCTATCGGAAGTCCTCGACTTACGCCCGTCGTTGAGCCTGGAATGTTGTAAGTCGGGCCAGTCGTTAAGCGGCTCATCACACGGCTGACCTCTTTGTACACATGTTTTTGCATTGGCCGTTAAAGGAATCACTGGTTGTAAAATTGAGGTGATCACGTGACACCCTCCCCAGGACATCTGCGACCGTCATAAATAGGAACCAGTTGCCTGAATGTCTGGATTTTGATCATGGTGAACCCTGCTGTAATGGTTGCAAGTGTGAAACCCAGTTCTAAGTCACTTTTTTCAGTGCCGTGTAACTTCGGACAGTCATTAAATGAAACCGTTGTAATTAAGGGCTACCGTAGCCTTGGTAGGCAGGAACCAGAATTGGGGGTAAGGAGTGAAACTACATCTACCTTTCCCCATAGAAATCAAAAGAAGCCAAATCAGTGTTTAAGATGGATGGACTTCAACCCCAGAAATCCCCCAGCCAGCATGGAATTCTGGAATTGAAGTCCACCACACCGTAAAGTTGTTGTTGTTAGTTGCAAAGTCATGCCCGATCCATTGCAACTCCATAGACAACGTTTCCTCCAGGCCTTCCTGTCCATCTCCATCCTCTGGAGTCCATTTAAGCTCATGCCGGCTGCTTCAGTGCCTCCATCCAGCCACCTCCTTCTCTGCCCTCCCCCCTTCTTCTTTTGCCCTCCATCGTTCCCAGCATGAGGCTCTTCTCCAGGGAGTCCTTCTTTCCAATAGGTGGCCAAAGCTTTGAGTTTCCTCTTCAGGATCTGGCCTTCTAAAGAGCAGACAGGGTTGACCTCCTCTAGGACTGACCGGTTGGATGGCCTTGCAGTCCAAGGGACTCGCAGGAGTCTTCTCCAGCACCAGAGTTCAAAGGCCTCCATTCTTTGGTGCTCAGCCTTTCTTATGCTCCAACCTTCACAGCCATCCATTGCAACTGGGAAAACCGTAGCTGTGACTAGATGCCTCTTTGTTGGCAGGGTGATGTCTCTGCTTTTTAGTATTCTGTCTAGATTTGCCATAGCTTTCCTCCCCAGGAGCAAGCCTCTCTTAATTTCTTGGCTGCAGTCCCCATCTGCGGCGATCTTGGGAGCCCAGGAAAATAAAATCTGTCCCTCCCTCCATTTCTTCCCCATCGATTTGGCAGGAATTGAGAGAGCCAGATGCCATGATCTTAGTTGAGTTTTGCACTCTCCTCCTTCACCCACATCAAGAGGCTCTTAATTCCTCTTCACTTTCTGCCATTAGAGGAATATCATCTGCATATCTGAGGTTGTTGATATTTCTCCCGGCAATCTTAATTCCAACTTTTGATTCATCTAGCCCCGCCTTTCTCATGAGGGGCTCTGCATGTAAGTTAAATAGTAAACCGTAAAGTTCCCAGATTTAAAAAAAAAACCCTAATTTAGATGCTCACAATATCATTGTTTTCTTTCTGTAAACTTCCTTGACAGGCTGTTTGAGCTCTGATTCATTTTCTTGCTGTCTTTTATACCCCAACTGGCGATGGAGAAACAACAAAGAAGAAACGCCTTGATTTTTCAATCCCTTTTTTTCCTATCATTATTTTCTCACTGTTTATTTTCCTGAGCCAGGACGATTAAAAAAAAAAATCTTCAGCCAAACCTTGTCTGAATTTAGTTTTGCAGAGATGACAGAGCTGCCTGTTTGATGTAAACTTGTGAAGTCCTGTAAATAAGGGTTATTTTTCAACAAGAACTCAAGCCTTTCTTAGCAATGTTTAAAAAGATGTCCAAAGTGCTGCAGGCATATTTTGTTAACTCGAATGATCAGCCAAGAAAGTTAACCCTTGATCGGGAAAAGAAACCAGACAGGTTTCTAGCTCTCAAGGGGTGGGATGTGTGTTAATTTTTTTCCCCTGAGCAATAAATAACTTGGATAACACAGAAGTTTTATCGAGACCTAGGTTTTCTGACCCAGAACGTCCTTAAAAAGTATTAATCAGAGTCTTGGTCCCGGCAAAACCTCTTTGATTTTACACGACTGTGAATTCCTTTCATTCACAGTCAGCAAGGCTTGGCAAACAGCCTTTCTAAGGAATGTTTATCAACACAAACCTTATCTCGCTTGGCGAGCTGCCAGATAACTAGTTTCCAAACGCAGGGCAAGACCAAACTTGGCACAGAGTCTCATAATCACGAACAAATTTCCACTCTTGAAACCACTGAAGGGACAAATTGTTTCCTGCAAAAGCCCCCTCCCCATTCGCTCCCCTTTTGTTTCCTATGGGGAGGGGCCAATTACCTCCAAGGTGTGGCTTTACTCCCAAGTCGACCCTGCTTTCTTAGTTGTTCTTGTCTTCTGGCAGCTCTGCGCATGCGCACACTGGGAACAGGCTCCAGCTGTTCTTCTGCCTCACTGCTGTCTAGCTCCGAAGGCAGCTGATAACTGGCATACGGCCCTGGCCCCCTCTCTGCCTCCGACACAGAGTCATCATCAGAGCCTTCCCCAGATTCCAGGACTGGCCCAGGTTCCTCCCCAGCCTCCTCACTGTCCGAATCTGCTGCCAGCTCCACTGGAAAATGGGGTTTTGTATTATCTTTGTTAATAACATTAAGCTTCTTAAAAGAATTTCTCAGGTGTTTCCTTTCTCAAAATGGCAGGAAATGATGTCCTTGATTTTTGGGGAAGCTGCTACAAAGTGGGGCGTGTTCCAGTTTTATTTTATCTCTTCTCCTTAAAAGTTCAGCTTTCTTGACTTGATGTACTTGTTGATTGGGACTATTAATCTTGAGCTGGAATTTATTCTTAGGTGCAATTTGTCACCTCCCTTTGGGTCGCATCTCCAAGCTGGTTGTCTTTCCATCACTTTATTGATCTTAGACTATAAATGGCAGGTTGGTCGCCCCTACAGATCTGTCCTGGATGAATACTAAAGTGAAAATTCTGTAGGCAATGAAATTTCATTTAATGTATGCCTATTTGTGTACTTTTGTGTACCTAATTAGGGAGTTTGCGCACCTATATGTTTATTTTACTTGTTTATTTGATTTGTCAATCGTTTACAAGATAATAGGTATAAGAATAAACATGAGTATGAATGAAATGGGGACGAATAAATGGGCAAGTAGGACAGGGATGGCAGGCACGCTGGCATGCCCCCCTTGAGCACCTCTTAGGAATGGGGTGAGATCAAGAGTAGACTGTTTAATAGTAGACAATTTGGCTCAGTGGCTAAGACACTCATCCTGTCAATCAGAAAGTTCAGCAGTTCAGCAGTTCAAATCCCTAGCGCCACCTAATAGAGTGAGCTCCCGTTCCTTGTCCCAGCTTCTGCCAACCTAGCAGTTCGAAAGCACGTAAAAAGTGCAAGTAGAAAAATAGGAACCACCTTTGGTGGGAAGGTAACAGTGTTCCGTGCACCTTTGGGGTTTAGTCATGCCGGCCACATGACCACAAAGACATTTTGGCAACTCTCCAAGCCAGAGAAAGTCTGTGACTATAAATCCTCCCTTGAAAGACTTTTGAGCAGAATTCACAGTAAATTACTAAAAGGGTTTTTTTGTCAGGACAAGGAGTTTGCTTCATGCTCTCGGGAAGCCTCGGTCAGAACACCACCATGGGAAATGGGTTTGGACCATTCTTCTCTTAAGCGTTTCTCAACTGAGCAACTTTTAAGATGTCTGGATTTCATGTCCCAGAATCTCCAGCCATCAAAGCTGGTTGGGGAATTCTGGGAGTTAAAAGCCCACACCTCTCAGCGTTGCTAAGGTTAGAAACGCTGGTCTGGATTGCCTAACTCCTTTCTGGACCTCAAGATGCAGAATGATGGTTATCCCATTAGCCTGGGGGGAGGATCTGGGTGGCGATTTGCAAAGAGACGCTTCCAACAAAGAATCCCAACACAACAGATGCATTTATTTATTCATTACTTGTTTACTGGCACCTCTGCAACCTCCCTCCCAGCCCTGCCGAAACACACAGCCAGTTGCTGAAATGGCCCACCTTCCTGATCTTCTCATACCAGGCGACTCCACAACCGAGGGGCTGGTTTGAACTTTTGATCTCCAACTATTTGGATGGGAATAAAGTAAGCCTGACCTTCAGTTTCTAATCTGCCGCTTGTTTGGACAGCAGCTCAGAGAGCGAGCCTGAAGCCAAGACAGCAGGGAAACAAAGCCAGCCGTCAGATGAGCCAGAGGTGCAAGAGGAATCATAAACTCCTAGGGCTAGAAGGGACCTTGGAGGTCTTCTAGTCCAACCCCCTGTTCAAGGCAGGAATCATTATTCCTTCCCGGACAAATGGCGGTCCAATCTCTCTGTGAACACCTCCAATGATGGAGCACTCGCAACTCTGGAAGGCAAGCTGTTTGTTGATTGATGGTTCTCACTGTCAGAAAATTCCTTTTTTCCAGCCTGGATTTCTCTCTGACTAACTTCCACCCATTGTCTCTCTCTCTCTCTCTCTCTCTCTCTTTCTTTTTCTTTCTTTCTTTCTTTCTTTTTCTTTCTTTCCTTCCTTCCTTCTTCCCCTTCCCTTCCCTTTCTTCTCACCCATCTTCCTTTCTTCCCAGCCATCTTCCTTCCTTCTTCCCTTCCTTCCCACCTTCCTTCCTTCCTTCCTTCTCATTCATCATCCTTCTTTCCTTCTCACCATCTTCCTTCCTTCTTTCCTTCCTTCCTTCTTCCGTCCTTCCCATCCACCTTCCTTCCCTTCTCACTCATCATCCTTCCTTCTTTCTGCCTTTTTCCATCCATCTTCCTTCCCTTCCTTCCTGCTCACTCATCATCCTTCCTTCTTTCTCACCCTCTTCCTTCCTTCTTTCCTTCCTTCCCATCCACCTTCCTTCCCTTCTCACTCATCATCCTTCCTTCTTTCCTGCCTTCTTTCCCATCCATCCTCCTTCCCTTCCTTCCTGCTTCATCATCCTTCCTTCTTTCTCACCCTCTTCCTTCCTTCTTCCTTCCTTCCCATCCACCTTTCCTTCTCATCATCATCCTTCCTTCTTTCCTGCCTTCTTTCCATCCTCCATCTCTTCCTTCCTTCTCACTCATCATCCTTCCTTCTTTCTCACCTCTTCCTTCCTTTTTCCTTCCCATCCACCTTCCTTCCCTTCTCACTCATCATCCTTCCTTCTTTCCTGCCTTCTTTCCATCCATCCTCCTTCCCTTCCTTCCTGCTCACTCATCATCCTTCCTTCTTTCTCACCCTCTTCCTTTTCCTTCCTTCCTTCCCATCCACCTTCCTTCCCTTCTCATTCATCATCCTTCCTTTCCTGCCTTCTTTCCCATCCATCCTCCTTCTCTTCCTTCCTTCTCACTCATCATCCTTCCTTCTTTCTCACCCTCTTCCTTCCTCTTTCCTTCCTTCCCATCCACCTTCTTCCTTCCTCCTTCCTCCCCTTCCCTTCCGTTTCTTCTCACCCATCTTCCTTCCTCTCACCATCTCTTCGTTCTTTCCCATCCATCTTCCTTCCTTCCTTCCCATCCATCTTCCTTCCTTCCCATCCATCTTCCTTCCTTCCTTCCTTCCTTCCCTCCCATCTTCCTTCCTTCCCTTCCCTTCCCTTCCCTTTCTTCCTCCCTTCCTTCCTTCCTTCCTCCCTCCCTCCCCCCCGGCACTCTTCTGCCCGCTTCTTCTGACTCGTGCCCTGGGTAGGAACAGTCCCCAGCCTCGTCCAAGAGGCTTCCAAACTGTGCCGCAACTAAAATATACAAGCCTTTGAGCCACACAGAGCTCTTTGCTCAAGGCAGCTCCTCCAACAGCTGCACGCGACATCCAGATGCTGCTGTGAGATCCATCCCCAGAGCCTCAAGAAGTCCTTGCCACCTTGTTAATCATAATGAAGTAAAAGCGTATTCAATAGGCGGGGATGTCTCAATGAACCGTCTTGAAATAAACGATGGGTTTAATTAATTGGATGACATTTCGACTGAGCTGAAAATCTCATTAAAAGCCCATTACGGTTTCGTCCCAGCCTGTTCAAAGGGACCTTTGCAGAACACGCCAAAAGGTTGCATGCTCTTCCGGTTGAAACCCTGCTGAAATTGTGTGCGCTGGTGCCTTTGAAATGGGCCTTTCCAGGGCCTCGGGCAAATAGGCTTTCCTTGACGCCTCTTCAAACCCTTTGATGAGGGATCTTGAAGAACCCAAGGAAGGGTTTGCCTTGAAAAGATCCCAGAAGCCGAAATGGAATAACAGAGTTGGAAGGGATCTTGGAGGTCTTCTAGTTCTAGTTGCCCTACTCAGAAAGGAAAGCCTACCTATGCCATTTCAGACAAAGGCTTCTCCAATCTCTTCTTTAAAACCTCCAGTGATGGAGAAGGAAGGAAGGAAGGAAGGAAGGAAGGAAGGAAGGAAGGAAGGAAGGAAGGAAGGAAGGAATAGTAGAATAACAGAATAACAGAGTTGGAAGGGATCTTGGGGCTTCTAGTCCAACCCCCTGCTTAGGCAGGAAACCCTGTACCGTTCCAGACAAATGGCTGTCCAATCTCTTCTTCAAAACCTCCAGTGATGGAAGGTTTTTCAAAGAAAAACCAGAAAGTCCAGTTGCCTCTTGACAAAAGCACCATTGGGATAACCATGACCTTGATGACTGAGAATCTCCATAGGCTTCAATTTCTTCCTTTTTCCTCCTCCTTCCTTTCTTCTTTCCTTCCTTCCTTCCTTCCTTCCTTCCTTCCTCTCCCTCCCTCCCTCCTTCTTTCCTCTCCTTCCTTCCCTTCTTCCTTCCTTCCTCCCTTCCTGCCTTCCTTCCTCCTTCCCTCTTCTCTTCTCCGTTGCCTCTTGAAAATCACCTTTGGGAAAACCATGACCTGGATGACTGAGAATCTCCATAGACCTCCAGTGATGGAGCCCCACAACTTCTGGAGGCAAGTCATTCCACTGATGGTTCTCTCAGGAAATTTCTCCTCAGTTCTAAGTTGCTTCTCTCCTTGATTAGTTTCCACCCATTGCTTTTTGTCCTGCCCTCAGGTGATTTGGAGAATAGCTTGACTCCTTCTTCTTTGGGGCAGCCCCTGAGATATTGGAAGACTGCTATCCTGTCACCCTATTTCAGGGTCGGCATCCTTAAACACTCAAAGAGCCACAAAGTTCCTAACCGGAAGCCCCCCCCCCATTCATTCTGGAGCCAACCGAAGTCCGTTCCCCCACCATAGAGTCCCCTCCTAGCATGGCGTCCTTTTTCCTCTACCTGTCCTAACCGAAAGCCCTATCAATTGTGGAGCTGAGCAGAAAACCCTCCCCTTGCCATAGAGTCTCCTCCTGGCGCACCCTGCTTCGCCCCCTCCAAAACCTTAAGCTCCTCTCAAAATTATGTGTGCCGACTGATGACAGGGAGCCACAGCAGAGGGATGAAGAGCCACATGTGGCTCCAGAGCTGTGCGTTGCTGACCCCTGCCCTAATTCTTCCTTTTATTAAACTAGCCATACTCCATACTCCATCCCGCAGCCGTTCTTTATCTGTTTCAGCCTCCAGTCCCTTAATCATCTTGCTGCTCTTCTCTGCACACCCAGCTGCTACTCACCTCCTCTTTGGCCCCCGATTCCACTCGCTGCCAAACTGGATTGTCCAATCCGTGCTTCACACCAGCCTCTTCGTCCAAAGGAACACGCTGGCGCCTGGCATTTCTCTCAGCCCAGCGAGGCCTTTGCGAGCCTTTAATCTCATTTGGAAATGGGATGGAGGGTGGGTGGTGGTGGTGGTGTGGATGCATCATTTCTGATGATTCATCTGAACCTAATTCGCTCTGAAAAGAGGGAAACGAAAAGCTGGGATGGTAAAGCCAGGTTCAGAAACTTCCTTCTGGAGAAGGATTTGAGGAAGGCATTCACGTTCCACAGATACCGTAATTTTTATTTCTTTCTAAAATAGGACAAGGGTAGCTGAGGTGACCTTTGCTCGGTTGAACCTGGAGTAGCTGCTTCCTTTCAAGGGGCACGAAAGTTGTCCCCACAAATGTAAACAGAGAGAGAGAGAGAAAGAAAGAGAATTAGCTGCTTCTACAAGTGCTAGGAAAGGTTAAAAGATAAGCTATAAAGGGACAGATGTTTTGAACAGACCAAACTGGTTGAGTGTCTCCAAAACAAAAAAGGTTGGACTGGAGCCTCCAATTTAAGAAAGCGCAGGCTTCATGGTTCATACTGGCTTGTTATCATTTAACTGGAAGGGCATTTGCAGTCAAAATGTCCTGTCTCCCACAGATCCTAAAACTCTCCCCTCCTTGGAAGAGCTTTATAGCTCCCGCTGCCTTAAGAGAGTTCAAAATCCTTAAAGATCCATCTCCTCCTGGGCACCCTTTGTTTTTTTTGAACTATTACCATCTGGCAGACGGTACAGGAGAATAAAAACAAGGACAAATAGCCTGAAAAAACAGCTTCTATCCCAGGGCAGGAACTATATTGAATTCTACTGGAGAGTGCAATATGAAGGCACATCAGGGGTTTTCAATTTCAATTTATATAGCAGGGAAGGAGGTGTGTTTGTGTGTTTTATTTTATAGCTGTAATGTACACTGAAGATGGCATTTAATTTCATTGTACGAGGTGCAATGGCAATAAAGTAAACCAGAACTAAAACGATGACGTATTATTTGCTGAGGTCACTGTTGTGGCCTGCCAGTGGCCAGAAGAGCTGGCAGCAGATTCGGACAGTGAGGAGGTTGGGGAGGAAGATGGGCCAGTCCTGGAGTCTGGGGAAGGCTCTGATGAGGGCTCTGCATCAGAGGCAGAGAAGGGGCCAGAACCAAATGCCAGGTATCAGCTGCCTTCACAGTCGGGCATCAGTGAGGCAGAGTAAGGCCGCAGGTGGACAATGAATGGCCCCTCCCAGAGGAAATAAAAGAGGAGCGAAAGGGGAGTGGAATTTGCAGGAGACCATTAGTTCGCTTAATTGGTTCGTGACTTTCTGAGGCACCTTGCCAGGTTTAGCAGAGATCGGCCTGGCAGCTTTCCAATCAGATAAGGTCTGTGACCGTATATCCTCCTTTGAAAGACTTTGCTGGATGTGAATGAGCAGAATTCACAGTCAATTCATAAAAGGGTTTTTTTTTGTCGGGACTAGGAGTTTGCTTCCTGCTTTCGGGAAGCCTCGGTCAGAACAGTTAGCTGTAGGTCAGTTTGTTGGCTTCTCGTTCTGAGATTAAACTGCGTTGCAACCAACTTAAAGAGTTTCCCCTCTGTTAATCCAGCAGGAGCTTCCAGGGATGGTTGGAAGCCATTTACATCTCGCAGTTCTCCTGAGGTCAGAAAGGAATCCTAGCTTGGTGGTCTGGCCTGGTGCACACCAAGACTTCTTCTTCGGACATAAATCCTGGAGATGGCTAAAGAGGTCAGCTGTGTCCGTTTGGGGACTCCTTCCTCTCTTTTCCCCTTCTATTTTTTTCAGACCCCATTTTTCAAATTGTCAGCGCCTCCCCTTTTCTCTCTGCAGCTGCCCCGTCAGAGGTCAAGACGAAGAAGCCAACAGGAGCTGAAGGAACAAATCAAATGGCTTGTTTCTCAAAGAAAAGGAGCTGAAGAGGAGATTCCACAACGAATATGGAGGAAATATTACCGATTCTCCCAGGCATTCATGATCTGGCTACCGGGGGAAGCACATCTGCTTTAAATCTCTCAGTTGTAGATGTTAGTCTTGGAGAAGGTTGAGTTGAAGGAGAGCAAAGGTTTCCTTCTCGGTTAGCTTCTCTTTTCAAATTCATTCTTGAGTTGGAAGGAAGAACGGTGCTTAGAAACACCGGGATCCATCTTAGGTCTCTTTTTGGAGGGAGGGAGGTGGTGGTGGTGGGGAGGAGGAGGAGGAGGAGGAGGAGCCAAACAGTTTGCACAATGAATTTGGAAAGCCATGTTGTTCCTCTACATTAGTTGGTTGTAGGTTAGAACATAGGATGAAAAAGTACAGAAGAAGAAGGAGGAGAGAGAGGGAGAGAGAGGAGGAGAAGAAGAAGAAGAGAAGAAGAAGAAGAAGAAGGAAAAGAAGAAGAAGAAGAAGAAGAAGAAAAGAAGGCTGGGGAATTCTGGGAGTTGAAGTTCACAAGTCTTAAAAGTTCCCAAATTTGGACACCCCTGTTCTAAACAAAGCACAACAGCAAGGAAGAAAGAAACTTAACCAAGCTCAGCAGAGAAAAATCAGGAGAATGTAACGCTTGGGTCAAACTTCAGAGGTGTCCATTGGGATTCCCGACGCAGCTGGCGAAATCCATTGTTCGCCGTGAGGCTGTTTCTGAAAAAGTTGGCAAGCAACGGGTGGTGTCGATGGCAGGAGAGGGTTGAGGAAGGATACAAGGAAATCCTCGCAGATTACGAGCCGGCTGCAGAAAAGGTGAGGTCAGACTTCCTCAGGGCTCCTCAAGATAGGACGGGAAGGGGGAAGGAGGCTTTGGATGGAAGAATAGGAGGAACCGAGAAAAATGGATCAGGATTCAGGTGAAAAAGTGGTGGCCTGAGTGCTCTGCCAGCAAAAACGGGCTGCCGGGCTCCGTTTTCAGCTGGGACGGCCTGCTGCAGCCCTCTGCCAATGAAAATGGAGTTCAGGAGGGCCACACGCGGCTCTGCAAGCTCCATTTTTACTGGCAGAGGCACTGCGGGCCGGTCCTTCGTGGTTTCCAGGGCGGCCAGATCTAAGCACCCGTGGGCCAGATCCGGCCCCCGAGCCTTGAGTTTGACACCCTGGTCTGGATCAGCGATGGTCCTTCAACTCCTGGGCGTTGAAGTCCCTACATCTTAAAGTTGTTGGGTTGGAAAACATTGGTCTGGAGTTCCAGATTGGGCGCCAGCAGCCAGAGGAGCTGGCAGCAGATTTGGACAGTGAGGAGGTTGGGGAGGAGCATGGGGCAGTCCTGGAGTCTGGAGAAGGCTCTGAGGAGGGCTCTGTGTCGGAGGCAGAGACGGGGCCAAGGCCGTCTGGCAGTTCTCAGCTGCCTTTGGAGCTAGACAGTGGTGAGGCAGAGGAACAGCTGGAGCCTGTTCCCAGTGTGTGCATGCACAGAGCAGCCAGAAGACAAGAACAACTGAGAAATGAGGGTCAATTTGGGAGTAAAGCCACAGGTGGACAGTGAATGGCCGCTCCCATAGGAAATAAAAGAAGGAGCAAAAGGGGAGTGGGCTTTTGCAGGAAACAATTCGTTTGTTTGTTTGTTAGATTAGTTTCAGGAGTGTGAAGATCTGTCCGTGAATCTCAGAGACTCTGTGCCTAGTCTTTCCTTGCACAGAACCTTCTTTGGAAAATATTGACATGGCAGCTTTCCAAGATAGATAAGATCTGTGGTCATAAATATTCCTTTGAAAGACTGTTTGCCAGGCCTTTGATGAAGGTGAATGGGAGCAATTCACATTTGTCTAATAAAAGGGCTTTTGTCGAGACCAGGAGTCTGCTTCGTGCTTTTGGGGGGGGAAACCTAGGTCAGAATTGGAATTATTGATGGAATTATTGATCTGGAGGATCCACAAGGGAAGGAGAAACCATGTGAAATCTCTTAAAAACAGGTGGTGCTTGGATTGGTATCACCCCAGCTCTTATCTTGTCCTTGCAGGCGATTCTGGGACCTGACCCTGTAGATAGGACATTCCCGATGAATCCTTAATGCTCAACCAGGTCAAAATGGGCTGCTTTGAATGGCTTAAGAACGCGTCACGCCTCCCATCTGTTCCTTAGCCGCTTGAACGGGTGCAAACAAATGAGAGGTTAAAGCAAGTCAGGAGGTTTGTTTATCTCAGGTTAACCGACTGGGAAAACAGGCCCGGGAGTTGATAATGATGTTTATGGATCCTGGTATTTTCCCCGCTCAGCAGAAATGTGTGTTTTAACACAAACAAACCTATTTGGGGAACTCAAGGGGAGAAAGGAGGCAAGAGGAGACACGGTAAAGCGCTGGCAAAATGGATAAATTTCCCAAAGACCAGGATGCTGCCCACAGAACAGTTGCAGGAACTGGGAATGTCTAGTTTAATGAAAAGAAGGACCAGGGGAGATATGATAGCAGTCTTCCAATATCTCAGGGGCTGCCACAAAGAAGAGGGAGTCAAGCTATTCTCTAAAGCACCTGAGGGTAGAACAAGAAGCAATGGGTGGAAACTAATCAAAGAGAGAGAAGCAACTAAGGAGGAATTTCCTGACAGTGAGAACAATTAATCAGTGGAACAGAAGTTGCCTCCAGAAGTTGTGAATGCCCCAACACTGGAGGTTTTTAAGAAGATGTTGGATAGCCATTTGTCTGAAGTGGTGTAGGGTTTCTGCCTAGGCAGGGGGTTGGACTAGAAGACCTCCAAGGTCCCTTCCAACTCTGCTATTCTATTGTAAATAAAATATAAATAAAATAATAAATAATAAATAAATGAAATAATGAAATAAATGAAATAAATGAAATAAATGAATAAATAAATAAATAATAAAATAATAAATAAAATAAAAAAATAAAATAAATAAAATAAAAAATAAAATAAATAAATAAAAAAAATAAATAATAAAAATAAAATTAATAAAATAAACAAAACAAAGAGAGTCTGCAGGAGCTAGCAAACCCCCTCGTTCTGCAGAGGGCCTGGGGCTGGCTGAAGCATGGAGGAGCAGAGCCGGCTTCCCTCTTGAATCTCCCCGTCTGCCTTCAACTCCCCCATTTCTTTTCCTGGTTTTCTGAGACTCCGTTTGGGGAGGGGAGCGGCGCATACCTTTGTGCTAACCCTGAAAGCTCTGGAAAAAAAACCCCAGTGAACTGGAGAAAAACCTCAGTCCAGACGGTGCAGGGAAAGTGTTGCATAAAACTCCACTCCAGGGCACAGTTTTTTCCAGCTTACCTATCTACATCCATCCACCCACCCACCCCACCACCCACCTACCTACTTACATGTCTGTCTGTCTGTCTGTCTCTTTCTATCTCTATCTATCTATCTATCTATCTATCTATCTATCTATCTATCTATCTATCTATCTATCTCTATCTATCTCTATCTATCTATCATCTATCATCTATCTATCTACTCTCTATCTATTTCTTTCTATCTATCTATCTATCATCATCATCTCTATCTATCTATCATCTATCTATCTATCTATCTATCTATCTATCTATCTATTTCTTTCTATCTATCTATCTATCTATCTCTCTCTATCTATCTCTATCTATCTATCATCTATCTATCTATCTATCTATCTATCTATCTATCTATCATCTATCATCTATCATCTATCTATCTATCACCAATCTCTATCTATCTATCTCTATCTATCTATCATCTATCTATCTATCTATCTATCTATCTATCTATCTATATATCTATCTATCTATCTATCTATCTATCTATCTATCTATCTATCTATCTATCTATCATCTATCTATCTATCTATCTATCATCTATCTATCTATCTCTCTATCATCTATCTATCTATCTATCTATCTATATCTATCTATCTATCTATCTATCTATCTATCTATCTATCTATCTATCATCTATCTATCATCTATCTATCTATCTCTACCTACCTACCTATCACTGCATAATTTTCTCTCTCTTTCTCCTCTCTTCTCTCTCTTCTGTCTGTATGTCTGTCTTTCTGTATATCACATTTAAGCATCACCTATCTCACTCTCAGAGAGACTGTACAGGTAAGTCCTCGACTCACGGCCGTTTGTTTAGTGACCATTCAAACACCATTGAAAAGACTGACTTACAACCAGTCCTCGCACCTATGACCACTGCAGCATGACCCAATTTGGATGCTTGGCAAAATTTGGGCATCTTGCTCCCTTGTGGCAGGCGAGAAACTTCCCCAACAGGGGGTTAAAAGGATGGTGCAGAGAGTGCCAGGTGAAAGGGGCACGTTTTTTGGTGGCATATGCCGAAATCTAAGAGGTGGGGGAGGGGCAGAACCACCCCCCTTTCCACTGCATTCAGCCTATTTGGGATTTTCAGTCCTGATGGGATGTCCGCGGAAGATGTGGCAAAGCAGGGTCCCCCCCCCCCCAGGGAATGTCAGGTCAGGAGGGGAGCTGGGAGTGCTGTTCCCCCACAAGCCCAGTTTTGGGTGAGGGGCCCCTGCTTTCTCCCCCCCCACCCAGACTGGCTCTGTTGAGACCCCCGAAGCTCCTTCGCCTCCCCGATCCCAAGTTGGAATCGTGACTTTTCTCTTTGTCTGAAAAAAAAAGAAAAGAAACTGAACCGGGCACCCCGAGTGGCACTTGCAAGCTCCGCCGCACGCATCTGCCAGGGAAACTGGCCAGATGTGCCCGCATCGGCAATCCGGCACCTGGGAAAACCCTCCGGCTCGCCCGCGACCTGCTCGGATCCGCCTGCTTTTCCGCGCTGGTGCAGCCCACCCTCGGGGGGGCGTCCTGGGCGCCCCCCCCCTCGTAGCATCCCCTCCCCTCGCCCGTGACGTCGCCGCCGGGCTCCAGTTCCCCGGCTCCTTGGCCGCAGTCGGTCCGGCACCGTGCGGGCGACCATGAGCTGCGGACGGCTGATCTCCCTGGCGCTGCTGGGCTGCCTCCTGCTCGCCAGCTCCTGCGGCGGAGGTGAGTAGGGGGCGCCCCGAGATGGACGGGAGGCTCTCGTCCCCAGACCCAAGGCTCCATCCAGCCTCTTGCAGCTGCCACCGAGGTTACAACCAGTTTGGGTTGCCCGCTGCAAGCGCGCGTCTGGCGCTCTCCAAGCACGGCGCGCCTGCTTTGATAACTGGGGCGGCGGCCGGAGCCCCTCCAGTTCGAAGCGAGCCCTGGAGGTGCCCGCGTGGGAAGGGGGTGCCCAGCCGTAGAGCTGCCATAGTGGAAAGGGGGTGCCCAGCCCTGGAGGTGCCCGCGTGGAAAGGGGGTGCCCATCCCTGGAGGTGCCCGCGTGGGAAGGGGGCGCCCAGCCGTAGAGCTGCCTGCGTGGAAAGGGGGTGCCCATCCCTGGAGGTGCCCGCGTGGGAAGTGGGTGCACGGCTTGCCCGCCCTTTCACCCACCCGAGGATGGTTTCTGGCTAGGCAGGGCGCGCGAGTCCCACCCGGTTGCCGGAGAGCGAGGGCGCCTTTCGCGCTCTCGGGCTTAGCACCGTTGGAGAACACACCCACCTTTCTCCTCCTTCCCTCCGCCTCTACTCTACTCTACTCCAGGGCAGCATGCTACAACCGCTTTGCAACTAGTGGAGGGAAAGGGGGCGGGGTGCGCGGAGGTGGAAAAGAAAAGGGAAGGCGCAAAAGCAACGGAGTTGGGGCGTTGGGAGTGAGGGGCGAGGGATGGAAGGCTGGGGGGAATCCCCCCAAAACGCAGACCCTGCAAGCCCCGTCCGCCCCCCCTCCCCGCTTTGATTTACGACCCCAAGTTGGCCGCGCATTCATATGGGCGCCGCCTGTTCTGCTGGGGGAAATGCGGCGGGCGGGCAGGGCGAGGGAGAAAGGGATCGCCCCCCTCCCCGGTATTAGGAAGGGATTCCCTAGGACGACCCCCTGGCCTCGCCCCCACCCCCCCGCTTCCAAGCGCGGAGACCGAAGGAGGGGAGGGGGCGGCAGGAGGCGGGTCCGCCTTTGCTGCAGTCTCGTTCGAGCGGGGTGGGTTTTTTTGCCAAGCCTGTTCGGGGACCCCTCCCACAAAACCGGTTGGCGTTGTGGCCACCGGCTGAGGATCATGAGGCTTGTAGTCCTGCCCGTTGAGCAGGAACCCAGCTGAGCCGGACGGCATTGCCTGAGACTCGCTTGCCAACCGTGTTGAGCCCAGGGCGGCGACCGGCCCAACCCTTATCCATTTTTGGGGAGGGGGGGAAATGCAGCGTCCTTCCCGGGGCTTCGTGTGGCCCACGCCCCCCCCCCCCCTTTGCTCGTTGCAAATGCCGTTGCTTGGCAAAGGGTGGAGCTCAGCCCGGCACCAGCTGCTCCGCAGGAAAAGATCTGGCTGGTAGCGGGAGGGTGGTGCCTCTCTTCTGCAACCTTTGTTCCACCTTGCCCGCAAAGAAGCAGAGCTAAACCTCCTGCCTCCGAGAGGCAGCACAGGGGTGGTGGGTGAGGGGTTTCCTCCCCCCTCAGAAGCTGCCAAGCCCAGAGCTGGCTTGGCATTTTAGAAGGACGGATGGTGGCTGGTGGTGCAAGTGAGCATCCCCCCCCCCTCCCCGACAGGTGCTGGGCTTCCTATCTTCCCTGATTGGCCCCTCCCTGCCCATGGAGAGCAGGGCACTGAGGGAGGGGATTCCAGGCACATGCCCGCCCACCTGCCCACTATGCATGCCTGAGGCTCCTCGGTAAAGCTGCTGGTGGTGGCACATTTTTGACATTTGATGCCGGGCGGGCGTCTCCGGTGGCTGGTGTTCTCCCAAGGCTGAGATGCCTTCCTTCCACACCCAGAAAGTGCCAACTATCTGCCTCTGCTTCCGTCTGCCTGTCCATCCTTAATTCAAGATGGCAGAAATCTCAGCTGCCCAAAGGGCGTGGTGCCTGGGGCTCAAAACAAGACATCCGTAAAGGTTTTAAAACCTTGTGCCTTTCGCAACTCTCTTCCCCTCTGCCAAGCTTTTTACAAGATTAGCTGGCATCTCCTTTGCGTTTCCAACTGCTGGGTCATGCCCCGTTCAGAAAACATGTGGATTTTTCTTCTTATTCCTTCTTCTTTTCCTATCCCGGTTACATATTCAGAAAGACTTGTGATGGGGAAGAGGTTTCATAAAACAAACAATGTATGGAATTTGAAAAAAGGGCCCCTGTGTTTTGGCTTGTTTTGCCTGGTTTTTCAGGGAGTATTTATAACTTGGGGGGGGGAGGATGGTGCCAACAATTTCCAGGGCTGCACTCGGCCTGGGAACAAGCTGTGCGTTAAAATATGTAGAAGTTTTTTTCAAGGAGGAAAGTGTGGACTTCGGCAATGGGAAAAGAGGGAATTCTGTCCTGCGGGCAGCTTTGCCTTGCAAAATCTTGCAGTTCTTTCAATTAATAGCCATGGAAAGGTAGGGGGGGGGAGAAGGAACGTGCTGGATGAAGCCTTATTCCTTCCTAAATGTTCTTAGAAAATAAAAATTGAGGGGGGCTTGTTAGTCCTGTGTTTTGTGGGTTGCTCAGAAGGGGGGCAAAAACTCAGGTGACCGAAAACGTATTCGGGGTTGAATAACTCAAATTGCTTTCTGCGTAAAACCAAATTTGGTGTCGGGCCACACCCTTCCAACACCCCGTTTTGCGAGACGGCTCACTGCGGGATGGCTGTGGGCTTGTATTTTATGCGACTTGGATGGGGGTGGGGGTTGCGATGCTCAGTTCAAATCAATTCCTAGGGCAAATTTCATCAAAGGCTTAACATCAGACACATAAATGAATCCAGCTCTTTGGCATCCTTTCTCCAGGGGCTGCATTTGAGATCAACATCTTTTTAAAAAAAGGGGGGGGTGCTTTTAACTGTTTTCCTGGATGTTAGGCATGAAGGCAGGATGAGGGTCTTCGCAGGGGGAAGAGGTGAAAAGAAATATCAGTGCAGTTTTGCCCTTTTTTTTGGATCTTATGTGAACGGGAAACCCTCAGTGTCTCTATTGGGTTCATGCCAGTAAGATAGAGGTCTTCTCAGTAGCCTTCAAGGGCAGCCCCACAAAGAGCACATTGCAGTAGTCTGTTCATGGGTGGGTGGAAGTGAGAGGAGTAACCATCTCCGATGTGTTGGCTCCTAACCTATTTCCAGGATCTTCTAGCATTGACCGTTAGGCCTCGTAGAAACTTCTGCTTCTGGGACCATGTTCCTCAGCTTGCCAACTTTCGGACACGTGGACTTCAACTCCCAGAATTCAGCCATCCCGACTGGGGATTCTGGGAGTTGGAAGTCCACATGAAATCCCCCCAACCTACGTTCTGTTGATGAGATTTCTCATCCTGCCTCATCTTCTGTTCTCCTTTCGGGAAATCATTTTGGGGACTACACCATGTATCTGAGCATGGCCATGCCATCTAAGGACACTGGGCACAAGTGTCCACTAGAAATTCTTTCCAGCTTGGAAAAAAACAGTTGGGCATACCTCAAAGGTGCTTTTTTTCAGGAAGCAACTGGACTTCCTTGTTTTTCTTTGAAGATGTTTCACTTCTCATCCAAGAAGATTCTTCAGCTCTGACTGGATGGTGGGGCGTACAAAACCTTGAAGAAGGAACCTTTGTGTTCCATCTTCTCAATTTCTTTCTGGGTTGGATGTCCCAGGTTTGTCTCTGTCTTCAGGTGTTGTGGCCAGCACTGCTGGCAGCAGATTCGGACAGTGAGGAGGTTGGGGAGGAAGATGGGCCAGTCCTGGAGTCTGGGGAAGGCTCTGATGAGGGCTCTGTGTCGGAGGCAGAGAGGGGACCAGGGCCGTTTGACAGTTATCAGCTGCCTTCAGAGTCAGACATCAGCGAGGCAGAAGAACAACTGGAGCCTGTTCCCAGTGTGCGCATGCGCAGAGTTGCCAGACGAAGGGAAGAGCTAAAGAACAAGGGTCGACTTGGCAGTAAGGCCACAGGTGGACAATGAATGGCCCCTCCCCAGAGGAAATAAAAGGGGGCAAAAGGGGATGGAGTTTGCAGGAGACCATTAGTTCGCTTAATTGATTCGTGACTCTACGAGACTCCTTGCCATATTTTGCAGATCTCAGCCTGGCAGCTCTCCAAGCCAGATAAAGTCTGTGACTGTAAATCCTCCTTTGAAAGACTTTGCTGGAGGTGAATGAGCAGAATTCACAGGAAATTAATAAAATGGGTTTTTGTTAGCTTGTTTCATGCTCTTGGGAAGTCTCAGTCAGAACATAAGATGCCTGCCTATCTTGACAATAGAGTGTTTAAAGTTGTTTTAGAAGGTGTCCGAACACTGAAAGAATTAACTGAATGAGTCAACAGAACCATGGCAAAGACGCCACTCTTATTAGCTTCTCTTTGCAGGTCTGGGTAGTGTCAATTAAGTTTGGCAGATGAGGCCGGGTCTAAAGCAGGCTAGTCTAGGGAAGAGAAGGACCAGGGGAGACATGATAGCAATGTTCCAATATTTGAGGGGCTGCCACAGAGAGGAGGGGGCCAAGCTAGTTTCCAAAAGCCCAGACAAGGAATAATGGATGGAAACTGAACCAGGAGAGATTCTACCGGGAAACAAGGAGGAATTTTCTGACAGTGAGAACAATTAACCCATGGAGCAAAAGTTGCCTTCAGAAGTTGTGGGAGCTTCATCCCTGGAGGCTTTCAAGAGGAGACTGCCTGCCATTTGTCAGAAATGGTGTAGGGTCTCCGGCTTGGGCAGGGGGTTGGACTAGATGACCTGCAAGGTCCCTTCCAACTCTTGTTATAGTACATGTTCACCACCACAGCTTTCCCTGCTCACTTCTCACAACCTTGCACACGTTCCTTCTCCTAATCACACCCGATAGTATGGAAATAACCAGTCCTAAGACTGACTCACCCCTCCGGTTGGTTGTTTCCCTTGAACGGGGGCCAACGGAGATCATCAGACAACAATTTTGGAGGAGCTCCAGAGGGCTTGATCTAAAATTCCACCTCTGCTTTGAATTCCCCGCCTGATGCTATTACCTTCGTGGTGGGGGAGGAGAGGGAAGGGAGTATTTGAAAACTATTTAAGACTCCTCCCCTCCAAGAGGAGCACAAGAGTGAAAGTTGGAGAAGGAAGAATTTCACGTCTGAAGAGTCGCTTAGTGACATTTCGAAGTTATGACTTGCCTGGAAAAAGGAGCTGCAACCCGGTTCTGGAGTTCGGATGGATTTCGTCCCCACCACCATTGTCCCAGAACTGCACTTCTGGCCCTCAGCAACACAACCACACTCACAGCTGAGGTTTGCAACAACTGCCAATCACGTGAATACATTTTACGACCGTTTTGCTTAAAAGCGGAAGTTACTTCCAACGTGGGACCCCACACTGTGCTAGAGAGAACAATGGGTTGTCTTAATCACCGCTGTGTTTGCTTAACGACCGCCCTATTCGCTTAACGACAGCCATAAAAAAAAGATCATAATATCAGGCGGGGATTTCTCAGTGGCATCCTTCAGTCTGAAAAGGCAACGGTATCGTCCTCTGGAAAGAGGTCCTAAGGACTGCGCCAGAGGTGGCGCAGTGGTTAGAGTGCAGTACTGCAGGCCACTTCAGCTGACTGCTATCTGCAGTTCGGTGGTTCAAATCTCACCGGTTCAGGGTTGACTCAGCCTTCCATCCTTCCAAGGTGGGTGAAATGAGGACCCGGATTGTTGTTGGGGACGATATGCTGACTCTGTAAACCGCTTAGAGAGGGCTGAAAGCCCCATGAAGCGGTATATAAGTCGAATTGAACTGCTATTGCTAAAATAGCATCTGGGGTGCTGTATGCAAAGCTGGAGAGTCCTCTCCAGAGCACGAGGCCTGGGTAGATGAATATGGAGGATAGACTGTTATCCAAGCAGCAAATCCCTCCTCTCCACGTGGCTGAATTAGTCCAGTGGAAAGGCAGAGCCGATATGATTGGTTCCAGCTGCGTCACAGGAGTTACCAAAACGTGATTGTACACAGTCACGAACTGCTTCCGGGGCTCCGGTTCCGGATCTTGCCTGGAGGTTGACTCCTGAAGTCTTTTCCAGGAGTGGACAGAGCCACAAGGCAGTGGAGGTTTGTAACCAGAGTTTCCCTTCTCCTAGACGATGGTTTCTGCTGCTTGATCTGCCGTTGGGGCGTAGAGCCCTCTTCCGCCTTCAAAACCGTTGACCGTCTCCTCCCGTAACCCTGGGAAGGGGCCCTTCCGAGGTGCTCCCAGCCGGGCCAGCTGGACCAAGGTTCTTTAAGGAGGTGTTACTCCTCCATCTCTCACCCTTTGTCCTGGCTTGTGATAGGCAGAGCCTGGCTTCCCAAACGTTGGGCCCAGGATGGCGGGTTTAGGTTGGGATTTATGGCCATCACAATATACGACCATAATGGCTCTAGGCTCCATTACAGTTGTATGTTGAGGACTACACAGTACCTGTAATGCAATTCCATGCCCAATAGTCATTGAATGGATCAACTTCTTGGGGTGGGTGGGGGAGTAGCCATCACGATCAACAGCTACTTTTTAGAGCACACCAGCACTCTGAAACCAATTTAATTCTCTGTTTTGGAGGAATGTGGAGAATTTGGGCAGGGTGCAGATATTGAGAATTTAGCGTTACCTGGTGTGCCCTCCAGATACTTAACCATGCAATGAAACCACAAATATTGAGAGAACATCAGCAAGCGAAGGAAAATTGCTTTGATTGTGGTGATTAACGACACACTCTCCACTGCATGGATTGGTATGCCGCTTCCCCCCCCCCTTTTTTTTTTTACAATTTTACGGAAGAGGTGCAACTGTGGTCTTTGATTGGTTGGATGGAGGGGAAAGAAAGAAAGAGAGAGAATGAAAAGAAAGAAAGAAAAAAAAGAAGAAAGAAGAGGAGAGAAAAGGGAAAGGAAAGAAAGAAACAAAAGGGGAAAGGAGGAATCGAGAGAGAAAGAAAGAAAGAAAGAAAGAAAGAGGAAGGAAGGAAAAAGAAAGGAAGGAAGGGAGGGAGGGAGGGAAGAGAGAGAGAAAGAAGGAGGCAAGAAAGAGAGAGAGAGAGAGAGAGAAAGGGGAAAGGAGGAAAGAAACAAACAAAAGGGGAAAGGAGGAAATAGAGAAAGAAAGAAAAGAAAGGAAGGAAGGAAAAAGAAAGGAAGGAAGGAAGGGAAGAGAGAGAAAAAGGAGGAAAGAAAGAAAGAAAGAAAGGGGAAAGGAGGAAAGAGAGAGAGAGAGATAAAAAGAAAGGAAGGAAAAAGAAAGAAAATAAGAGAAAGAAAGAAAAAGAAAAAGAAAGGCAAAACTTTCGGAGTCAAAGGAGGCTCATGATGTCAAACAAAAAACAGGAATGTTAGCTTTGGGGCAGTAAAAGTTTGAACTCTCTGCAACCTTTCTTGATCATTCTCCCTTCCGCTTTAATGAGGCATTATAGGAAATTATATCAAAGGGCCATTAGGCTCCTGTTCTTTCCCTCCAGAATTTTTAAAAAATGAGATTTGGTCCAGCCTTGCAATTGTCTGTCTAAAAAAAAAAAGTCAGGGAGGAAACCTGCAATTTGGTGGTGCTGCTGCAGCTCCCAGAGAGAGAGAGAGCCCTTCCTTCTCCTGCCTTTCTCTCTTTCCCCCACTTCTTGAAGCGATCTTTGCCTGGGAGAAGAATGATTTGTTTTCTGAAGGAAATAAAGCTTTCACGTTGCTGCAGGCTGTCCTCACCCTTCCTATGCAGGCAGTCCTCGACTTACATCAGTTCATTTAGCGACCGTTTGGAGTTACAACGTCACAAATGAACGAAGTATTGTACGACAGGTTTTTTCACAGTGCCAACCTGTGTGGGCATCCCCATGGCCACGTGATCAAAATTCAGATGCTGGGCAACTGGTTCAAACTTACGACGGTTGCCACATCCTGGAGTCATGGGATACCCTTTGGCGACCTTTTGGCTCACAAAGTGGGTGGAAAGCAGATTCACTTAAAAACTGGGCTTATTTATTTATTTATTAGACTTATATACCGCTTCATAGGGATTTCAGCCCTCTCTAAGCGGTTTACAGAGTCAGCATATCGCCCCCACAGTCTGGGTCCTCACTTCACCCACCTCGGAAAGATGGAAGGCTGAGTCAACCTTGAGCCGGTGAGATTTGAACCGCTGAACTGCTGATCTAGCAGTCAGCTGAAGTGGCTGCAGTACTGCACCCTAACCACTGCGCCACCTCGGGCTGCTGCCAGTTTACTTTACTTTATTGTCATTGAGGCTCATACAACAAATTAAATGCCACCTTCGGTGTACATCATACCTAAGAAACTATAAAATTAAAACCCAAACACATCTCCTTCACATCCTATACAGTTGAATTGAAAACCCTCCAGTCCCCTAATCATCTGGAGGCTGAAACATACGAAGAACGGTTGCAGGAACTGGGAATGTCTAGTTTGATGAAAAGAAGGATCAGGGAGACAGGATAGCAGTCTTCTAATATCGCAGGGGCTGCCCCAAAGAAGAGGGAGTCAAGCTATTCTCCAAAGCACCTGAGGGCAGGACAAGAAGCAATGGGTGGAAACTAATCAAGGAGAGAAGCAACCGAGAACTGAGGAGGAATTTCCTGACCGTGAGAACAATTAATCAGGGGAACAGAAGTTGCCTCCAGAAGTTGTGAATGCCCCAACACTGGAAGTCTTTAAGGAGATGTTGGATAGCCATTTGTCTGAAACGGTATAGGGTTGCTTGCCTAGGCAGGGGGTTGGACTAGAAGACCTCCAAGGTCCCTTCCAACTCTCCTATTCTATTGTACCCCTGATATTGCATTAATATTGCACTATACTGAGAAGAATAAGTAGAAATAAAAAGGGATGTGGTGGCTCAGTGGCTAAGACGCTGAGCTTGTAGATCTGATCCCTAGCGCTGAGTAACGGAGTGAGCTCCCGTGACTTGTCCCAGCTTCTGCCCACCTAGTAGTTCGAAAGCATGTAAAAATGCAAGTAGAAAAATAGGAACCACCTTTGGTGGGAAGATAACAGCATTCCGTGCACCTTTGGTGTTGAGTCAGGCCGGCCACTGAATCACGGAGACGTCTTCGGACAGCGCTGGCTCTTCGGCTTTGAAACGGAGATGAGCACCACCCCCTAGAGTCGGGAACGACTAGGACATATGTGCGAGGGGAACCTTTACCTTACCTATACAGTAGGATTCAATATAGTTCCTGTCCTGGGATAGAAGCTGTTTTTCAGCCTATTTGTCCTTGTTTTTATCCTGTACCGTCTGCCAGATGGTAATAGTTCAAAAACAAAAAAAGGATGAGATGGATCTTTAAGGATGTTTTGAACCTTCTTAAAGCAGCAGGAGCTATAAAGCTCTTCCAAGGAGGGAGAGAGCAAGAGCCGAGGTGGCACAGTGGTTAGAGTGCAGTACTGCAGCCACTTCAGCTGACTGCTAAGCTGCAGTTCGGCGGTTGAAATCTCACCGGCTCAAAGGTTGACTCAGCCTTCCATCCTTCTGAGGTGGGTAAAATGAGGACTCAGACTGTGGGGCGATATGCTGACTCTGTAAACCGCTTAGAGAGGGCTGAAAGCCCTATGAAGCGGTATATAAGTCTAACTGCTATTGCTATTGCTAACCCATGATCTGGGCAATGATGTTGGCCCTCTGGAGTGCTGTCCTATCTGGGCAATTGGCAAACCAGACACAGGTGCAATAAGTTAAAATACTCTCTGTAGTGCAGTGGTGGAAGGTCAGACTCCCTTTCCAAAGCACCTTGCCTGTAATTTGCAAATGGCACCATAACAGCCACACCGAATAGGAACCAAACCAGCAGCCCCTGATATATAAAAATATCCGCCTTGTATTCTCCTCGTTTAATCAGATCCACCGGGAGAAAAGCCAAGCTTTTCCTTCTAGGGAGAATTCTCTCTCCCAGCAAACTTTCTTGTCTTTTTTTATCCTCTCCAGATGCTATTTTTTCACCCTTCTGGCATGTCCGCAATTCTCTCCCCCACCCCACCCCATCCCAGTAGCCTGGCCTTGCCCCCGTCCTCTCCTTATTGGCAGGCAATTAATTCTCAGATTAATTCCCCCCTCCCCTCAACAGGACTTCCCCTGCCCTGCTTCGTTTCATTGCTGCTTTCTGCAGGGAGCAGAAGGACCTTCTCTGTCTGGCTTGGGACCCTTCATCTCCTGGCCTCCCAGGACGGCTCAGGGAGCGGCCAGTGCTTCAGTGGGCTTGGCTGCCGACGAGGATTGCGTCCCAGCCGTTCCCAAGCAGGCTAAATATGGTTAACTGGAGTCCCGGGAAACCTGTCCCGGAGTGAGTCAGAATAGAATAGAATAGAATTCTTTATTGGCCAAGTGTGATTGGGCACACAAGGAATTCGTCTTTGGTGTATACAAAAAGGAATGGAATGAAATAGAAATAGAATAGAATAGAGAATAGAAATAAGAATAAGTAGAATAGAATAGAAATAAGAATAGAAATAAGAATAGAAATAAGAATAGAGTAGAATAGAATAGAATTCTTTATTGGCCAAGTGTGATTGGACACACAAGGAATTTGTCTTTGGTGTATACAAAAAGGAATGGAATGGAATGAAAGAGAAATAGAATAGAGAATAGAAATAAAATAGAGTAGAATAGAATAGAATAGAATAGAATTCTTTATTGGCCAAGTGTGATTGGACACACAAGGAATTTGTCTTTGGTGTATACAGAATGGAATGAAATAGAAATAGAATAGAATAGAATTAATAGAGAATAGAAATAAGAATAGAGTAGAGTAGAGTAGAGTAGAGTAGAGTAGAGTAGAGTAGAATACAATAGAACAGAACAGAAAAGAAAAAATAGAATTCTTTATTGGCCAGGTGTGGTTGGACACACAAGGAATTTGTCTTTGGTGCATATGCTCTGAATGTACATAAAAGACAAGATACATTCGTCCAGAATCATAAGGGACAACACTTCATGATGGTCATAGACTGCAAATAAACAATCAGGAAACAATATCGATATAAATCGTAAGGATACAAGCAACAAGTTACACTCCTGCAGTCCTAAGTGGGAGGAGGTGGGTGATAGGGACGATGAGAAGACTAGTAGTAACAGCAATGCAGCCTTAGTGAATAGTTTGACAGTGGTGAGGGAATTATTTGTTTAGCAGAGGGATGGTGTTAGAGAAAAAATAGTTCTTGTGTCTAGTTTTTCTGGTGTGCAGTGCTCTATAGCAGTGGTCTCCAACCTTGGCAACTTTAAGACCTTTGGACTTTAACTCCCAGAGTTCCTCAGCCAGCAAAGCTCTATAGGGTAGGGCTTGAAACAATTTATGTCCAGGATGTGAGGGGTCTGTAGATATTTTCTCAGCCCTCTTTTTTGACTCCGGCAGTGTGCAGGCTTCCCTCGTGACCCCCATCCTCATTCTGTGCAGTGCATCTCGTTCGAACGTTTGCTTGGGAAAGAGCAAAGTGGGGGCCTGAGCTGACCTTGCAATCAGATCCTGGGGGTCTTTTGCTTCTCATGGCCCCTGGGAGAATGCTGAGGTTCCTTGCTCTATGTGTGTGTGGAGTAGAAATGAGGATCTAAACTTTGCACATTTTGGGGGAAACCTACCACGTTTCCCCGAAAATAAGACAGGGTCTTATTTCCTCTTGACCCCTGAAATAAGTGCTTGGCTTTATTTTGGGGGTGGTCTTGTTAGTTTTGAGGTGCCGTAGGCGGCAAGCATGGTCACCTCATTAGCGTGACAGAGGGGGCGCAATGCAGTGATGAGTTCTGGATCCCGTCGCAACCGGGACGCTGCGATGGGGCTGACCGTCCACGTGCACGCATGCTGTGCATGCATGCGCAACCACTGCCCTGCGATGCTCCAGCTGTGCGGTGGAGCGTTGCGCAGTGCCCGTACACTGCATGTTCATGCACAAATGGCCCGGTTGGCTCAAATACAGGTACGAAATGCAGGTGAATGGGCTCTCCACAGCACCATTCTGGCGCAATGGCTAGGGTTGTGGGAGCGGCCATTAGGTAAGGGGTGTGTGGTGGCATGGGGCATATTCCCCCTTCCCTTTCCCCTCCTCCAGCCTCGCCTCCTCACCTCGTCTTGTTCGTAGGGCAAGCAATCAGGTGAAATGGTGGGGACCGGCTGCATATGCATTTAAAATTTTTGGGGAGGTATTATTTTCAGGGGAGGGCTTATTATTTTTGCGGTGCAGGAGGAGGCGAGTGTGGTCACCTCCTGGCTGCTGCTGTGCTGCAATATTTTTGGGGAGGGCTTATTTTTGGAGAAGAGCTAATTTTAGCACATGCTCTCAAAATCCTGATTGGGCTTATTATCCAGGGAGGTCTTATTTTCGGGGGAAACAAGCTAGAAATGTTTTGCTGAGATGTTTTTGCAGAAAAAAACAAAAACCACTATTTGGGAACAGTTTGAGAATCACAGCCCCCCCCCCCCCCCGTGCTCCTCTCCCTTCAAATATCTGTGGTTGTTTTTCTGTTTTAGCTCTCTGGCAAGTGACACCTGATGAGACCAATCCTTCGGGGGGCCTTTTGGGGGCTGATAACCTCGGAGTCTGCCCAGTGACTTGCTCCAGTTCTCCTTTTAAAGCCCTTGCAACTGCCACTTGGCTCCAGTTACCTCTTCTGCGAGGATTTATGAGCTGGAGAAAGAAACCCTGTCTTTTCTTCCTTTCATCTCCTTCCAAGCAGCTTTGTGGAATGACCCCGGGGTTGCCATGTTGTGAGAAACAAGACAACGCTTTATCACTGCTCCCTGTGTTTCAGGGATGCTTAGACATCTCAATCCTCTCTTTGGATGATTGGTGTCTCCTTGTTCAAAGTCCTCCAGGCCAGTGGTGGATTCAATTTTTTTTTTTACCACTGGTTCTGTGGGTGTGGCTTGGTGGGCGTGGCAGGGGGAAGGATACTGCAAAATCTCCATTCCCTCTTCACTCCTGGGGAAGGATACTGCAAAATCCCCATTCCCTCCCCACTCCAGGGGGAAGGATACTGCAAAATCCCCATTCCCTCCCCACTCCTGGGGGAAGGATACTGCAAAATCTCCATTCCCTCCCCACTCCAGGGGAAGGATACTGTAAAATCCCCATTCCCTCCCCACTACAGGGGAAGCATAATGCAAAATCCCCATTCCCTCCCTATTCCAGGGGAAGGATACTGCAAAATCTCCATTCCCTCCCCACTCTAGGGAAGGATACTGCAAAATCCCCATTCCCTCCCCACTCCAGGGGAAGGATACTGCAAAATCCCCATTCCCTCCCCACTCCAGGGAAGGATACTGCAAAATCCCCATTCCCCTCCTCACTCCAGGGGAAGGATACTGCAAAATCCCCATTCCCTCCCCACTCCAGGGGGAAGGATACTGCAAAATCCCCATTCCCTCCCCACTCCAGGGGAAGGATACTGCAAAAATCTCCTTCCTCCCACTCCAGGGAAGGATACTGCAAAAACCCCATTCCCTCCCCATTCCGGGGGAAGGATACTGCAAAATCTCCATTCCCTCCTAATCAGCTGAGATAGATGGAGGCAGATCCAGCCAGAGGGGTATTTACCAGTTCTGCGAACTACTCAAAATTTCCTGTACCGGTTCTCCAGAACTGGTCAGACCCTGCTGAATGTCACCTCTGCTGCAGGCCTTGGCCAAGAGGACGGTCAAATGATGGCTTTTTGACCACTTCGTGCAACTCCGCACTCTGTCTGGATTGTCCAAGCTTCCGTTCTGGATCTCTCTTGCTGGAAGATTCTTGCTGGAAACAATCTAGAAATTGATTCTGCTTCTTCTGTTTCATTTCTGGTTTCAATTGAACCTTTTCAGCCCAGAGTGAAAAGTGTGATATTTTCCATTTTAAAAAACCACCTTAATTTAATGTTTTGGCCAACCAGTTTTTGCTTTCCAATACTGGTTGTTGTTGTTTTTTTAGGGTGGTCCATGTTCTCCAGATCATCTCCACCATCAATTTCCCCAGGAAGGCTTCACCTGGTCAGAAGAACCTAGTCTAGTCTTTGTGACAACTGCAAGTTTCTCCTGTCCTCCAGAACAGGGGTCTCCAACCTTGACAACTTTAAGCCTGGTGGAAACTCAAGTCTCAGAATTCTGGGAGTTGAAGTCCACCAGGCTTAAAGTTCCCAAGGTTGGAGAAGGCTCAGGAAGGCCTTCTTGACCAAATCTTGACTGTTGCTTCCTTGAAGAGGCTGTTCCAAGCTTTGCAGAGATTTCCAGAAAGGGGTGGACTAGATTCAGATCTGGTCACTTGTTCCTGAAGAAGAAAAGGGAGTGGAGTCTTCCTTGCTTTCTTTGCCTGGGCAATTCTAGGTGGGTGTTTGGAATGGGGAGAAATCTGGGGAGAGAATAGAGCCTCTATTCCCAGCTCCTCTCCTCGGCAGCCTTTTGAGTTGTTTAGAAAGTCCCCCCCCCCAGGATCCTTGGGGGCCTTCTCGCCTTCAATCAAGCCATTGTGTGGTGTTGGGGGTGGTGCCCCTATTTTCCTGCAGGGAGGTGGAAATTCACTTCTAAACTTTGCTCCGGGTCTGATGGGAAATGCCCAAGGGCTGATTCCGTCAGAAGGAAGTGGACCTTCCAAAATGAGAAATCCCTCCAGCAGCAAAGCTCCTTTTGTCCCTGGGTCTGCCCTCCCTCGCTTCAGGCTGGCTGCCCCTCTGTTTCGCCAACCGGCTCCTCTCTCCTGTGGACACCCCCTGCTTCCGTAAGAGTGATGGCAGCAGCTGCTCTGACGTGCCAGCCGCCAGCCTTGTGCCAGCTTTGGGACAGCAGAAGAACAAAAGATTGGCTTTCTGACTTGTGCCCAGTGGCACGTGTTGGACATTCCTGGCGCATGAGTCGGTCGTGCAGGCCGGAAGTCATCCAGCAGGCCAGTCTGGACAGCGAGAGGACACAATCAAGTGTGGTCCTCCCGACCGCAAACTCTTCGCCTTTCCGCCTGTTTTCCCATCGCCGTCATTTAAAACTTGCTCTGAGAAAGTGGTTAAACCTCAAAACTGGGTTGTTCAATCTCTTCCTAACTCTGCTTTGGTCTTGAAGGATAACCAGCTTTGGTCCCTACATTTCTATCATGGAGCCGCTATAATTTTCAAGCAGGAGGAGGCCTGTCTGTAATGCAACTTTGCAATTCTGGAGAGTTCAAATGATTGAGTTCTTCAACATGCAGCTGAGGGACTATTGATTTGAATTGCAATGGGAGGAGTGATGCATTGGCTCATTAGGGTAGGATCCTACAAGAATTTCCCCCCATCTCAGGTTGGTTTTCTCGACATCAGCTGAATGTCAACTTCTGCAGCATCAACCGAGGCATCCTGTTGTGGCCCACCAGTGGCCTGCGGAGCTGACAGCAGATTCGGACAGTGAGGAGGTTGGGGAGGAACCTGGGCCAGTCCTGGAGTCTGGGGCAGGCTCTGAGGAGGGCTCTGCGTCAGAGACAGAGAGGGGCCAGGGACGTATGCCAGTTATCAGCTGCATTTGGAGTCAGACATCAGTGGGGCAGATGAACAGCTGGAGCCTGTTCCCAGTGTGCACATGCAGAGAGTTGCCAGATGAAAGGAACAGCTAAAGAACAAGGGTCAACTTGGAGTAAAGCCACAGGTGGACGGTGAATGGCCCCTCCCAGAGGAAATAGAAGAGGAGCGAAAGGGGAGTGGAGTTTGCAGGAGACCATTAGTTTGCTTAATTGGTTCGTGACTCCTTGCCAAGTTCTGCAGATCTCAGCCTGGCAGCTCTCCAAGCCAGATAAGGTCTGTGACTGTAAATCCTCCCTTGAAAGACTTTGCTGGATGTGAATGAGCAGAATTCACAGTCAATTAATAAAAAGGTTTTTTTGTCAAAACGAGTTTGCTTCAGGCTCTCGGAAGCCTCGGTCAGAACACGTCCATCCATCTTTTGTGAGTCTCCTGAAGCTGGTTTCTCTCCACACTGCTGGTTGGTCCCAAATCCACATCAGGCTTTCCTTGGTGGTGATTATCCCAACTTCATGGGCTCTGGAATGAGGGCAGGCCCTTTAGAGGACACTCTTGGGAGTTCCCCACCCACTCTTTTGGCTGAGCTGCAGAACCTTCAAGGATGGTCCATCCTACAGCACATGAACCTGTGACACCTTCATGCTCTGGAATGAACTGGGGCTCCCAAGTGCCAAGGACCACCTTCCAGAGGTCCAAGCATTGGCTGTTTTATGCCCTGAAGCTTGTTTTCTTCCCCGGGACCAAGGCTTACCAGCTTCCCCCAAGGCCCTGCCCTAACACTGGATCGATGGAAGCCCATTACTTCTCCCCTGGACTGCGGCCAGCGACTCCATTAATTGGCATGGAGCTGGAAAGAACGTCAGCCACCGAGCCATCAGCGATCAGCCCCGGCTTCACCCATGGAGATCTTTTGAGGACTCATCAAACGTGGAGGGGGAAGTCACCTAGACGGCTACCTGGACTGATTACTCAGCTCCTCTTTCTTTCTAAGGGTGCCCAGCTCCATCCACACGTCTTAATTAGTGCTTCCCTTCCTGACTCTCTGTCTCTCTTTCTCTCCCTCCATCTCTTCTTCCCTCCTTCTCCTTCCATCCCACTCCTTCCCTCTCTCCTTCCATCCCTCCCCCCTCTCTCCTTTCCTCTCTCCCCCTCTCTTTCCCTCCTTCCCTCTTTCCCCTGACTCTCCATCCCTCCTTCCATCTCTCCTTCCCTCCGTCCCTCTCCTTCCCTCCCTCCCTTTACCCTTCCCTCTCTCTCCTTCCCTCCCCCTCTCTTCTTCCCTCCTCCTCCTCTCCCTCTTCTTCCTTCCCTCTCTCCCTTTCTCTTCTTTTCTCCCTCCTCTCTCTCTCTTCCCTTCCCATCTCCTTCCCCTTTCTCTCTCTTCTTCCCTTCCTCTCCTTCCCTCCCTCCCTTTATCCTTCCCTCTCTCTCCATCCCTCCCTCCCCCCCTCTCTTCTTCCCTCTCTCCTCCTCTCCCTCTTCTTCCTTCCCTCTTTCCCTTTCTCTCCTCTCCCTCCTCCTCCTCTCTCTTCTTCCCTCATCTCCTTCCCTCTTTCTCTCTCCTTCCCTCCCTCCCTTTATCCTTCCCTCTCTCTCCTTCCCTCCCTCCCCCCTCTTCTTCCTTCCCTCTATCCCTTTCTCTCCTCCTCTCCCTCCTCCTCCTCTCTCTCTTCTTCCCTCATCTCCTTCCCTCTTTCTCTCTCCTTCCCTCCCTCCCTTTATCCTTCCCTCTCCTTCCCCCCCCCCCCCCTCTTCTTCCTTCCCTCTATCCCTTTCTCTCCTCCTCTCTCTCTTCTCTCTCCTTCCCCCCCCCTCTTCTTCCTTCCCTTCCCTTTCTCTCCTCCTCCCTCCTCCTCCTCTCTCTCTTCTTCCCTCCTCATCTCCTTCCCTCTTTCTCTTCTTCCCCTCCCTCCCTCTCTCCTTCCCTCCCTCCCTTTATCCTTCCCTCTCTCCCCTTCCCACCCCCCCCCCCCCCCTCTTCTTCCTTCCCTCTCTCCCTTTCTCTCCTCCTCCTCTCTCTCTCTCTCTTCTTCCCTCCCTCCCTCTCTCCTTCCCTCCCTCCCTCCTCTCTTCTCTCTTCCCCTTCCCCCATCTTACACTGTTGAGGCACAGAGTCTCAGCCTAGGAACAGCACACAAACAAGAGCAAATAAGTAAAGAGAACAACTCAGTCAGTCGGGCTTCTTCGTAAGGCTGGTTGCGTGGAAACGTCACGCCTCATCATGTTTCACATTTGCTTAGTGCTGAAGGTCATCTGTGCTCCCTCTGTGGTTCCCCCTGGTGATGTCCAGCTGGGGAGAAGGTTGATTTGATTTGGGAAGAGACAAAAGCTTTGTTCTGGGCTACCCAAGAAGAAGCCGTTCAAGAAGCCACTAACTCATTGCGTGTGTTCCCCCAATTCTTCCCCCAATTGGCTACCACCAAGCCAAACGAGAAGGAAGGGAAAAAATGAAGACTTCCTCCTAGCTTCCCATCAAAGACGAACCAAGTCTGGGTTCCTTTTTGCTTTTTCTTGATCAGCCAAGGGAGTGAAGTTCTACCACCTTCTGCGGGGGACCAGGTGCTCCAGGACACCTACTTGGTGGTCCGACTTGGCTGGCTGGTCATATTTAACTTGCAACCCAGAGAGTTCTCTAATACATAGCTTGTTCCTCGTCGTGGGAATCTCATTATGGACTTGCTAGTCCTTCATGGTTGCTGGTACTTTTGGGGGGATGAGATGTGATCAGTGGGACTCACCAATCCTCTCCTTGTCAGGCTTCCAAATAGCATCCAAAACAGAGGTGGGTTCCTACCAGTTTGCACCAGTTCGGTAGAACCGGTTCGTCAAATCTACCGAACCGGTTAGAAGAGGTTCCACCAGTGGACCCGGAAAGCAGGCCACACCTACAGAAGAGGTTCCAAAATTTTTTTGACACCCACCATTGGTCCTTGGATATGATTATTCTACACTATCATGCTCCTATTTATAAAGCTCAGTGCCTCTGTGAAAGGCAAGGATGACTACTGCGTTTGTGGTGCAATCAGAACATTGCGTGTGTTGAAGTTGTTTTCACGCAAACCAAAGATGCCTTTTAAAAACCAAGTTTACATCCTATTCTTATGCATGCCAGTGCTGTGTGCGAGGTGATTTAAGGTGGTTCGACAAGTGTCGTCGGCATCTTCATATCCGGTCACATGGGCGGCAAGCCACTCCCATCCGGTCACATGGGCAGCAAGCCACTCCCACAAAGGAGGCCCACCCACAGAGTAGGTTCAAAACAATTTTTGAAACCCACCACTGATCCAAAATTAAATCAGAGTCCAAAGCAAAGTATTGCTCAAAGTTCCAATTTATTAAGAGAGCCATGTTGGCACATCTGGGAAAACTTGAATCTGAAAGCTTCCTGGTTTCCCCCACCCAGTTGAAAATCCAAGATCTTGCCCCCACACCCACAAGTCCATCCCATGGCCCAATCTCCCACTGCCATGAAGACAGATTCCACCCATCCAATTCCAGTCAGGTGCAGAGGTCCAAAGACAAAGGATGACTTTGGCTTTCTAGAAAGACCCCCCTTTCCATTTTTCACAATAAAAAATGCAAAGCAGAATAATAGAAAGTGTGGCAGGCCAAAGATCCCTCCCCAAAAAAGATAGCCGCATCTCTTTGTTGCAAAAGTTCCTTGTCTAAGAGTTAATGCCAGCCCCTTCCTTATGCCAAGCCTGATGGTCGTAACTCCCTAGTGAATCACAACACTGGGTCAGTTCTATCAATAGCTGTTATTTAGTCTAACTGAACAAAACCTCCATATTTAGAAGGTTTGGGTGTCTAAGGCAGCTGTGGCTTCTTGGAGATCGAGAACATAATGATCAAGAGGATCACTGACCCCCTTTAGATCTTTTTTCAGTCTCCCTGGCTTCTTGGCTTCCTTCTTCAGGCAAGTTGGGTTCTTGCTACATGACGGCCTGGGTATCATCAGAAATAATTTGGGATACAAGAGCCACGGTGGCGCAGGGGTTAGAGTGCAGTACTGCAGGCGACTTCTGCTGACTGCCGGGCTGCCAGCAGTTTGGCAGATCGAATCTAACCAGGCTCAAAAGTTTGACTCAGCCTTCTGTCCTTCCGAGGTCAGTAAAATGAGGACCCAGATTGTTGGGAGCCAGAGGCTGACTCTGTAAACTGCTTAGAGAGGGCTGGAAAGCACTGTGAAGCGGTGCTATTGCTAAGTGGAAAGGGAGGGGGTGAGGGGGGAGGAGGAAGGAAGGAAGGAAGGAAGGAAGGAAGGAAGGAAAGACGGACAGACGGACCATGGTGCCACAGTAGTTAGAATGCAGTATTACTGGCTAACACTGTTAGCAGTTCGATCCTGACCAACTTAAGGTTGACTCAGCCTTCCATTTTTCTGAGGTCAGTAAAATGAGGATTGTTGGGGGCAATATGCTGACTCTGTTAACCACTTAGAGAGGGCTGTAAAAGCACTATGAAGTGGTATATAAATCTAAGTACTATTGCTAAGTAGGGAGGGAGGGAGGGAGGGAGGAAGGAAGGAAGGAAGAAGGAACTGTGGTGGCACAGTGGTTAGAATGCAATATTACAGGTTAACTCTGCAGACTGCTAGCAGTTCGATTCTGGCCAGCTCAAGGTTGACTCAGTCTTCTATCCTTCCGAGGTCAGTAAAATGAGGACCCAGATTGTTGGGGGGAACAAGAAGCTGACTCTGTAAACCGCTTAGAGAGGGCTGTAAAAGCACTGTGAAGCGGTGTGTAAGTCTAAGGGCTATCCCCTTCCATGATGCAATTGAATCCCCACTTTCCAAGGGCAGAAATCACGCCCACTTGGCGAATGCCCGAAAACCCAGCAGATGTTCAGCAAATGTGTGGCTTCCTGTCCAAATGGGAGGGGAAAGGATTGTAGGCCACACAAAATAGTTGGGTAGAGCTGCCAGGGAGAGGCGTCTCTCTCTCTCTCTCCTCTCTCTCTCTCCTCTCTCTCTCTCTCTCTCTCTCTCTCTCTCTCTCTCTCGAACAAGAAAGGTTTTGTGCCGGATAATCATCCTCAGCTTTCCACCTGCTCCTTTGCATAGGGAAGTTTGCTGGTTTTTGAAGTTGATGGGGAATGACCTTCTCTGGGCTGGCCCCTTAGAAAGGGGGGAGAGAGAGCACAAGAGGGCTACATTTTGGAGAGAATTTGATGATCAAACTCAGGACCAATGAAAAGAGGTTGCCCAAAGAGTGTGTGAGATCCTTTTGGGCAACCAAAGTTGGGATGATGCTCTGGTGGGACCTTCAGAAGGTCCCTTCCAGCTCTGTTCTGACAGATTTATCGTTATTTATTTGGGGCTCCCTGGAGGAATTTCCTCCTAGAAAACTCCGAGAAGGATCCCTACGACACAAAAGGCTGCGTTTATATTTATACATTTTGGGAAAGGAGGAGAAATCGCACATATGCCAAGATAGTAGATGATATAAGCACGAATAGTTCTAATTAGCAAACCTCGAGTTATTTCCCCCCCTGCCCATCTACTGTTACTACCCTCAAGGAGGAGTTGTTTGTCTTGAAAAGGGACCTTTCGGTTGTGTTGCCATGGCAGTTGTGATAAAACGGACTGAGAACGGAAGATTTCAAGGTTGCGCCAATTAGCATGTAGCCCTGCTATATTTATATCTGGTTAACACGCTTCCATTCCTCCCAAAGATTGCTTTTGCTCACAGGAGGTCTGTGACCAGTTCACAATGGTTGCTAAGCAACCGTCATAAATCAAGGACTGGCTGTGTGGACCCAATCTACCTGTAGAATTGCTTTTCCTAATAGGGTAGGCATGGGGCGAGATGCTGGTGGCAGCCCTGTGGAAGCTAGATAGATATGACTGTAGCCAGGGGTGGGATTCAGTCAGTTCGGACTGGTTCGGGCAAACTGGGTGCTAATTTTGCATCTGGTTCGCTGTATCATTAGTTGGAAGGACTGGCTGGCCACGCCCCACTCCCAGGAGTCTCCACGCGGCCCCTTCATCATGCCAGGTAAGGGCAGGCTCATGTGGAGGCTCTGGGAGACAAGAAACCAGCCTCCCAGAAGTCCAGAAATGGGTCTTTTTCCGGCCTCCGGAGCCTGCAGGAGGCCGTTTTCACCTCCCCGGAGGCTTGAGGGAAGCTTCCGCAGCCTGGGAAGGGTGAAAATGCTCTCCCCCTGCCATGGTTACAGGAGGCTGAGTAGGCCACGCCCCCATGGCCAAGCGCACCCATCAACTGGACAGAGAACTGTTTGCTAAACGTTTTCAATCCCACCCCGGACTGAAGCCCTTAATTCTTTTTCTTCCCCCCCCCTTTTTTTTAAATCCTCCAGGTGATGCAGAAGCAAATGTCGAAGTTTCCATGCCAGATGTGGTAGAAGCCGAAATTGGGGAGACAGTTGTAATTAACTGTGAGTTCTCTCTCCCAGAGAACAGCAGCTATGCTTACATCAACTGGTTTTCTGTAAGTCCAAAAAAATTTCTAGCTTTTTTTTTGGTGGTGGGGGGGCGCAGAGGCTGAAGAAATGTTGCCTTCCATGGGGTTCATCCAAAGGTGGAAATCTATGGAAGCTTCGGAGTAACGCAGGGCTCTGGGGCAGCCGTGCTGTCTCATCCCTGCGCCTCCTATTCCTGTGTGGGTTTATTCTTTTTGTTATCACACACTTTCCGTGTTTTTCCCTTGGTCTCTTTTGTGATCCTAACTTTTGCAAATCTTTTCTGGAGCTGTAAAATGGGGTTGGCACCACGTTGGTTCCAGAAATAAAGAGGTTTCAGTTGTTTCGAAGTTTTTAATCTTCTTTTAAAATAGGGACACGGTGGCTCGGTGGCTAAGACGCTGAGCTTGTCGATCAGAAAGGTCGGCAGTTTGGTGGTTCGAATCCCTAGCGCCGTGTAACGGAGTGAGCTCCTGTGACTTGTCCCAGCTTCTGCCAACCTAGCAGTTCGAAAGCATGTAAAAATGCAAGTAAAAAAATAGGGGCCACCTTTGGTGGGAAGGTAACAGCGTTCCGTACACCTTCAGCGTTGAGTCATGCCGGCCACATGACCACGGAGACGTCTTCGGACAGCACTGGATCTTTGGCTTTGAAACGGAGATGAGCACCGCCCCCTAGAGTCAGGAATGAGTAGCACTTATGTCCAAGGGGACCCTTTACCTTTACTTTTAAGATAAAGTATTTCAAAGATAAAAGTATTTTTATCTTTGGTTTTAATTGATTTTATGGTCATTTCTTTAATGGTTGTGGGGCAGCAAAGAAGTTCTTTTTTAAAAAAACCACTGCTAATAATAATAATTCTGGAAGCGGCAAGCAGGGGAATAAAAAAGGGACGACTTCTTAGCTGTTCTAAATTGTTCCTTTAAAATAAAAATAGTGGGAATTGATCCATTTTGAGGACGGGCTGGCTTGTAGAAAAAAACAGCTCCTTGCATCAAGAAGTTGAACACTGCCCCCGTATGACGATTTATTTAAAATTATTCTGGAGGAAAATTCTTAGTCCTAGTTTTACAGACGTTTCAGTTATGCTCAATTTGATTTGTTATGCAAGCTGCCTTGCAAAAAAAGGTAAACATAAATATGTCAAGGGTAAAATAAAACATGTTCTTTAAAATAAAATTGTTCTGGGTTATAATGCAGCTTTGGGATTAGCGTCTTGTTCAAGTGGAATGCAATTACAGCAGAGGTGGGATTCAGCCGGTTCTGACCAGTTCTGAAGAACCGATAGTGGAAATTTTGAGTAGTTCGGAGAACCGGTAAATACCACTTCTGGCTGGCCACGCCCCCATCTATTCTCTGCCTCCCGAGTCCCAGCTGATTGGGAGGGAATGGAGATTTTGCAGTATCCTTCCCCTGCCACGCCCACCAAGCCACGCCACACCCACTAAGCCATGCCCACAGAACCAGTAGTAAACAAAATTGAATCCCACCACTGAATTATTGATAGCTCTCAACTTACGAGCACCATTGGAACCAGAACTTGGGTTGTTAAGCTGAGGCAGTTGTTAAATGAATCACGTACGATTTTGCAAACCTTTTGCCCCAGTTGTTAAGGGAATCACTGCTGTTCTTAAGTAAACCATAGGGTTGTTAAATGAATTCAACTTTCCTTTTTGGCTTGGCTTCGCTTGTCAGAAGGATGCCAACGATGAACACAAGGCCCCAGGATGCTGCAATCTCTGTAAATTACATGCCTGTTGTTAAGGCCCTGATTTTTGATCACATGTCCATGGGTTTACTGTGATGGTCTTAAGTGCAAAGACCGTTGTAAGTCACTTATTCCATGTCGGGGTGACTTGGTTGCAATATTGAGGACTTCTTATAGGTGTGCTTATCCTCTGTGAGCTGTGCTGGCTACCTGTTGATCTCCGGTGCGCTTCAAGGTGCTACTTACCATTCATAAAGCCCTCCATGGTAGTGGATCTGACTATTTGAGAGACCGCCTTCTGCCGATTACCTCCCTTCGTCCCATCAGATCGCATAGAGTAGGCCTCCTCCGAATTCCATCCGCCAGTCAGTGCCGACTGGTGACTACGCGGAGGAGAGCCTTCTCAGTAGCAGCTCCGACGCTTTGGAACGATCTCCCCGTGGAGATTCGTACCCTCACCACCGTCCAGACCTTCCACACAGCCCTTAAGATCTGGCTATCCCGTCAGGCCTGGGGATAAGATCCTAATCCGCCCCGCCCGAATGCTGAATGAATGTTGTGTTTTATTGTTTTATTTTATTATATTTCACATTTTCTTTTTGTTTTGTCTTGCACTCCCTTCCTACAAATTGTAAGCCGCCCTGAGTCCCCTCAGGGAAAAGGGCGGCCTATAAATGTCAAATAAATGACTAAATGACTAAATGCTTGAAAATCCGGGGTCAATTTCCCAGCGACGTCGCCTGGCTTGGCTTGGGAAAATGCAACCAATTCACCTTGGGGTGGCCCACATCTCCAACCATGAATGGTGCTGGTGCTCATGCATCTTCTCAGTCATTCAATCTTGGCTTGGATGCAACAAGTGTAATTCTTCCCAACCATCACTGGGTGGACTTCAGGTCTTGATTCTGGCCTAAAATGGTCCACCTCCAGAGGTACTTAGGGGGTATGATCCAGATGTAGCATCCATAGCTGGTGCCCATAAAAATCAGACTCAGCTTAAGATTCCCCATGTGTTGCGGCCCGCCAGTGGCCAACACAGCTGTTGGCAGACCCAGACAGTGAGGATTGGGGAGGAACATGGGCCAGTCTTGGAATCTGGGGAAGGCTCTGATTCGGGCTCTGTGTCGGAGGCAGAGATGGAGACTGGACTGTCCGACAGTTATCAGCTGCCTTCGGAGTTGGATATCAGTTGGGCAGAAGAACAGCCGGAGCCTGTTCCCGATGTGTGCATGCGCAGACCTGCCAGAAGAAGGGAACAGCTATGGAACAAGGGCTGACTTGGGAGTAAAGACACAGGTGTATGCTGAATGGCCCCTCCCAGAGGGAATAAAGAGGAGCAAAAGAGAAGTGGAGTTTGCAGGAGACAATTGGGAGCCGAGGTGGCGCAGTAGTTAGAGTGTAGCACTGCAGGCCACTTCAGCTGACTGTTACTTGCAGTTCGGCGGTTCAAATCTCACCGGCTCAAGGTTGACTCAGCCTTCCATCCTTCCGAGGTGGATAAAATGAGGACCCAGATTGTTGGGGGCGATATGCTGACTCTGTAAACCGCTTAGAGAGGGCTGAAAGCCCTATGAAGCGGTATATAAGTCTAACTGCTATTGCTATTGCTAATTACTTCGTTTAATTAGTGTTAAGATTTGTTCGTGATTCTCAGAGAGTCCTTTGCCAAGTATTTTCTTGTACAGTGTTGTGCTTGGCAGATATTGGCCTGGCAGATTTCCAAGACTGATAAGGTCTGTGGTTGCAAATTCACCTTTGAAAGACTGTTTGCCAGGGCTTTGCTGGATGTGAATGAGAGGAATTCACATGAGCTTAATAAAAAGGGGTTTTTTGTCGGGACAAGGAATCTGCTTCTTGATTTGGTGAAGCCTAGGTCAGAACACCATGGGGACTGGTGTCTTGATGGTTTTTGCCCATTCTCTATGGACCCTCCGCGAGTCCTCTTTGTCCTGAACCCTCTCCCCGTTCTCTTGCTCCCCCTCTTTCTCGGACTTTCCAGGGGGAAAAAATGGCACGGAAAAAAATCATCTCCTTGATCCAAGACAAAGAAGACTGGGCAGAAGACCAATAGAGACCGGTTGAACATCGCCAAGGATTTCTCCCTCGTCATCAAGAAGGTCACTGTGCAGGATGCCAAGACCTACATCTGCCAAGTGGGGCTCGGCAGCCTCGGTGTCAGCGAGAACCAGACCAAGCTGCAGGTCTCAAGTGAGTGGTTCCAGCCCCACCTGATCCATACAGTACCACAAGTTTGTGGGGGTGGGGGTGGGGATTCGCAAGGAAGGTCCAAGCAGTAGAAAGCATCTTCCTTCAGCCGCACAGCCTGACCTCCCTCTTGGTCCTCTTCCTTTCCAGAAGCTCCGGAACTACCTGAGGTTCAGCTGGTGAAAGATGGATTTCGAGCCGCTGAACCCACTCCTCAAGAGGTAAGGGATCGCTCCGGGTGTCAGGGCCTGCAGCCAGCTTTTCTTTTGGATCTCTGGCCTGCCACACTTTCTATTATTCCACTATGCCTTTTCTATTGTGGGAAAATGGGAGGGGGGATTGTAAGGAGTTAGTTGATACGTAGCCATAACAACATTCTTCCTAGAAAGCCAAGGTCATCCTTTGTCTCTGCACCTCTGCACCTGACCGGAACTGGATGGGTGGAAGCTGCCAGCATGGCAGTGGGAGATTGGACCATGTGATGGACTTGTGGGTGTGGGGGCAAGATCTTAAACTTTCAACTGGGTGGAGAAAACCGGGAAGCTTTCAGATTCGGGTTTCCCCAGATGTGCCAACATGGCTCTCTTCATAAATTGGAACCTTGAAGAATCCTTTGCCTTGGACTCTGATTTACTTTTGGATGCTATTTGGAACCCCGACAATGGGCTGCCTGGGTGTTACCTCTAGGAGCTCTGCACGGTGCCTCACTCCAACATTTGGCCCTCACCCCATCCCCTGCTCTGAAGGCAGCCACAGCTTTGAAAGCTGTGGACTCTCTCTTGAGTTTTAATTCATGGACTGGGATAAATTTGCGGCAAAAATGCATATTTGGGGACAAGTAGAAGTCCTTGGAACAAGGCAAGTGCGCACAGAACTAGGGGTTGATATAGTTCGGTGATGGCTAACCTTTCTGCATGCCGAAAGCGCTCCCCCATAAGGCAATGCATGTGTGACATCCACCCACCCCCATCCCTCACCCGCACACATGCGCGTGTGACTCCCCCTGCCTCCCCGTGCATTCACCTCAGGCCTCCTCACCCATTTTTGGTGCAGGAGGCTTTCCAGGCCCAAAACAGGGTATGGGAGTGCTGCGAAACCCCCCAAAATGAAATGCAAGCACACACATTCGGTGCATGCATCCCCTGTGCATGCACACTTGCATCCCCCGCATGTGCCCCGCGCATGTGCAGCAGAGACCAGCTGGCTAGCGGGAGGCGTGCATGGTGGAGCTGGGCTGGGGTGATGGCTGGCGTGCCCGCAAATAGGCACACGTGCATAGATTCGTCGTCACAGATATAGTCTGTACAAGCTGTATAGAAATCAAATCCTTTAGATCAGGAATGTCCAAACTTGGCAACTTCAAGGACTGTGGACTTCAACTCCCTGAGTTCCCCAGCCAGCTAAGCGGGCTGTGGGAATTCTGGGAATTGAAGTCCACAAGTCTTGAAGTTGTTGGACATCCCTGCCTTAGATGATGGTCCCAAAGGTGGATTTGCCCAACCTTTTCTCCTTTGGACATATCTATCTCCAACTTGGCATTTGAACCCTGACGTGACCCAACAAATGTGTGCACGACAAAAGCGCGCCAACAAAACCATGGCGAAAAAACAGCGAGGTCAAAATTGCGCCGACAATAGCGCGATTAGGGTTAAGGTAAGGGTTAGAGTTAGGGTTAGGGTTAGGGTTGGGGTTGGGGTTAGGGTTATTACCTTGTTTTCGCGTTGTTTGTTGATGGCACGCTTTTGTTGGCGCGCTGTTGTTGCCGCATTGTGGGCGCGATTTTGACCTCACTGTTTTCACCGTGGTTTTGTCGGCGCGGATTTCTCGTGCGCGCATTTGTCGGTGAACCAAACCCTGAACCCATATTAATATCTGCGCTCTTCACCCCTAAAGAATTGCAAGGGCTGATCTTGTCAACGTTTCTATTCTTCAGATAGCAACTTGTACTGCCCGCAACGGCTACCCGGCTCCAAGCATCATATGGTACAAGAACAGGGAAGTCCTGCACCCCAAAGAGAAAGGTATGTCCTCCTGTTGACGTTCTCCACAGGTCATCTCAGACACGGAGCCGGAAAAGGACTCACAAGGTCATCCAGGAAAAAGAAGGGCCCTTTTCTAAGGTTGGCATGTTGTGATCCAGGAAAAACCTCACTACATTCTACTATTTCCTGTGGGTGAGAACGATGCCATTTGCTTCTGGGTCCAGGCGAGGCTTGGAGACCCAACAGAAAACGTTTAGTTCTTTGGGGTGGCCTGTGAGGATGATGGCTTTGGGGTGGGGGGCATCTTAGCTGGAAAGCAAAGAGGTGAAGGATGAAGCAACAAGCGGAAAGGAGATCTCCACACTTGGTGGGTCCAAGAGAAGAGATGGAAAGCTTTTCACTTGGAGCAGGAAATACCAATGTTTGGACCTTCAGACTCGGCCCTATGGGAATGATGGCTTAATGGTAGGCAAGACTTTCGAATATAACCGCTTTGGCTAAAACGGAGGCGTCTAATCTTGGCAACGTTTGAAGACTTGTAGACTTCAATTCCCAGAATTCCCCAACCTGCATGGGGAATGGGGGATTCTGGGAGTTGAAGTCCACGAAGCTTAACGTTTCCAATGTTGGACACTCCTGGGCTAAACTATGGTTACGCAAAAGAAGGAACTTCTTTGTGTCTGAATGTACGACGCTGTTGTTGATCCACTATCTCAAAAAGGGATCGATTCAACATCTATGGAGAATCTCAGTTCATGCAGGTCCTGGATGTCCCAAAGGTGCTTTTTCAAGAGGCAACTGGACTTTCTAGCTTTTCTTTGAAGACGTTTCGCTTCTCATCCAAGAAGCTTCTTCAGCTTTGACTGGATGGTGGTGAAGGAATGAAGGAAGTAAGAAAGAGAAGGGAGGGAGGGAGGAGGAAGGAAGGAAGGATTGATTGAGAATCTCCACAGACTTCAGTTTCTTCCTTTTTTCCTCCTTCTCTTCTTCCTCCCTCCCTTCCTTTATCCCTCCCGTAGTGGTCCTTCCGTCCCGTAGACAGACGGTAGTGGTCCTTCTTCAGCTTTGACTGGATGGTGGGGAAGGAACGTTGGAAAGGAGAAAGAGAAGGGAGGGAGGAGGAGGGAGGGAGGGAGGGAGGAGGAAGGAAGGAAGGAAGGAAGGAAGGAAGGAAGGACGGACAGACCGTAGTGGTCCTTCTTCAGCTTTGACTGGATGGTGGGGAAGGAATGAAGGAAGTGAAAAAGAGAAGGGGGAGTGAGGGAGAAAGGAAGGAGGGAGTGAGGAAGAAGGGAAGGAGGAAAAAAGGAAGAAACTGAAGTCTGTGGAGATTCTCAATCATCCAGGTCCTGGTTGTCCCAAAGGTGCTTTTTCCAGAGGCAACTGGACTTTCTCATTTTTCTTTGAAGACGTTTTGCTTCTCATCCAAGAAGCTTCTTCAGCTCTGACTCCTGGCCCACCATCCAGTCAGAGCTGAAGAAGCCTCTTGAATCAGAAGCAAAATGTCTTCGAAGGAAAACCAGAAAGTCCAGCTGCCTCTTGAGGGCAAACTGTGACCAAACGAAGAGAGGAGCAGTCCTGGATGACGACAATTGTTTTCTCCACACCCGATCTCTTCTTCTCCAGCTTAGTTATCTCCAAACAAGACATCTCTCATGGCTTTCTCCATTGTTGTTGTCGATTTTTTTCCTCCACCAGAAACGGAGATCCGTGCCACCGTCATCACAGAATCCAGCGGGCTGATCACCATCCTCAGCATGCTTTCAATCCAAGTGGCCAAAGAAGATCGCGAAGCTCAGTTTCACTGCCAAGTCAATTATACCCTGATGGGGACAAACAAGACAGCAGTATCAGAGAGCTTCAAAATCAACGTTTTATGTAAGTCTGGGCTCAGCACGCGGTTTGGGTCGGGTCCATTTGGAGACCGCGGTTGATCACACTGGGAATTGATGTAGGTCAAGGGTGTCAAACCCATGGCATCACGGTGGTGTCATGGGACGTATCGCGACTTCCCCCTTCACTAAACTGGCGTGGCCAACACGTGATGCATCCAGCCCTTGGCATGCGGGTTTGACAGCCCTCAACTTATGACTACAATAGGGACCGGAATGTCAGTCACATGCAGTGGTGAAATTCAAATTGTTTTACTACTGGCTCTGTGGGTGTGGCTTGGTGGGTGTGGCAGGGGAAGGATACTGCAAAATCTCCAGTCCTTCCACACTCCAGGGGAAGGATACTGCAAAATCCCCATTCCCTCCCCAGGGGAAGAATACTGCAAAATCTCCAGTCCCCCCCCCCACTCCAGGGGAAGGATACTGCAAAATCCCCATTCCCTCCCCACTCCAGGGGAAGGATACTTCAGTCCCTCCCCACTCCAGGGGAAGGATACTGCAAAATCCCCATGCCCTCCCCACTCCAGGGGAATGATACTGCAAAATCCCCATTCCCTCCCCACTCCAGGGGAAGGATACTTCAGTCCCTCCCCACTCCAGGGGAAGGATACTGCAAAATCCCCATTCCTTCCCCACTCCAGGGGAAGGATACTGCAAAATCCCCATTCCTTCCCCACTCCAGGGGAAGGATACTGCAAAATCTCCATTCCCTCCCCACTCCAGGGGAAGGATACTGCAAAATCCCCATTCCTTCCCCACTCCAGGGGAAGGATACTGCAAAATCCCATTCCTTCCCACTCCAGGGGAAGGATACTTCAGTCCCTCCCCACTCCAGGAGAGGATACTGCAAAATCTCCAGTCCCTCCCCACTCCAGGGGAAAGATACTGCAAAATTCTCATTCCCGGTATTTGCCAGTTCTCTGAACTATTCAAAGTTTCCGCTACTGGTTCTCCAGAAGAGGTCAGAACCTGCTGAATACCACCTCTGATTTTGCGCTGCTTCTCTTCTAGATGCCACCCAGAACGTGACTTTTACGCTGGACCAAGCGAACCAAGAGTTGAAGGAAGGAGACAACGCAACTTTGGTCTGTGAAGGTGATGGGAATCCACCTCCCGAATACACTTTATTCAAGACCGAGGTGAGCCTCTTGTCCCGGATCCCATTCCAACTTCCCCACATATCTTGCTAAACCATGGAATGACTAACTATAAGCAAACCAGGTTAAGATTGCACGAATGCAGCCTTCCCAACTTGAGGGAGCTGCTTATACATGCAAGACACACCATGATGAATGGCTTACCAACTCCTGATGGAAATGGATCTTGGAAACCTTTTCATAGAGACCTAGCTGTACTACTTTCTCTCTCTCTGTCTTCCTCTCTCCCTATCTCTCTATCTATCTCTATACCTGTCTCTGTCTGTCTGTCTGTCTCTGTCTCTCTGTCTGTCTGTCTGTCTGTCTGTCTGTCTGTCTCTCTCTCTCTCTCTCTCTTGTATTATATAATAAATCTGGCCATGGTAGACGGCCCTCTGTAAGTGGAGCAAACACCATCACCCAATTGTGACTGTGTGGTCAAAAAACTCAACATTCAGTGTCAAGAGTGCCAAAATGGAACCTTTAATAGGAGATTTTGCTGATTTCCTGGCAGTGACAAATAAAGCAAATAAATAAATAAATGTATTTGCAATCTAGACATACGTTTATAATATTCCAGATTTCATGTTTCATATTTTGTACTTTCATCTCTTGGGTTTTTATCAAGATGTGTGGAATGAGCCATATGTATGAGAGAGGGGCGGAGAGAGGGAGGTAATAGAGAGGTGATGGATGGATGGATGGATGGATGGATGGACACAGACAGAAAGACAGAGATGATAGAGATGAGAGTCAGAGATGAAAGAGGTGATAGAGACAGATAGCTAGATAGCGAGAGAGAGAGCGAGAGAGAGAGAGACAGACAGACAGACTTGTCAAGCGACTGGGTGGCTTAAAAATATCATTAAAAAGATACAAATAAAAAGAGAAAGGAACAAGGCACAAAACAAATAACTCAAGAGGACACATTATTGAATCCGGGGGGAGGGGAAATAAGAAAATATGAAAATGTAAATGTACAGGTGGAAAAATGATATGAATTGACAAACGTTAAATAGCAATTATAAGAATGTATACTTAAGAATGAATTTGGAAGGAAAAATAAAAAGAACTTTAAAAAAAAAATCATAAAAACAGAGCTGCAAACATTAAAGCATTAAGTATGAAATAAACAGAATTTAATTAAGTTAAAAGCCGGAATGCTGCGAGGTGGGAGGTGGGATCTCCTTCCCAGTTCACAGACCCCCCTCCTCCTGCCCCAAACAGGACACACAGTTCTTGGCCCCAGACGGGAGGCTCTTATTTCCCAGCGTCCTGAGAAACGACAGCGGTGTCTACGTGTGCAAAGCCCTGGATTTGCACACCTTTGAAGAGTTCGCCGCTTCGGTAGACCTGATGGTAAACTGTGAGTAGCTCTCCTGGTCCTCGTTTCCGATTTCACAGGACTCGGGGACAAAGCGAGCTTCTTGCTAGGAAAGCGAGCTTCTTCACGCAGAGACAAGATAATGCTGGGGTTGCAAAAAGGTGGTTGTACGTCTGTGATGGCAAACCTATGGCACGCATGCCACAGGTGGCACGCAGAGCCCTCTCTACGGGCACATCAGCCATCACTCCAGTTCAGCTCAGCTGCACATGCCTGCGTGCCTCCTGCTGGCCAGGTGGTCATCGGGTCTCTGCCGCGCATGCACGGTGGGCAGGCGCATGTGGGGTGTGCAAGCACACATGCACAGGGGACGCATCCACGGTGTTTGTGTGCTTGCATTGCATTGGGGGGGGGCTTGTGGAACACTCCCGTGCCCTGTTTTGGGCTTGGAAAGCCTCCTGGAAGCCAAAAAATGGGTGAGGGGGGCCTGAGGTGCCTGCGCGGGGGATAGGGAGTGCAGAAGGTCACACAGGCATGGGGAGGGGCTGAGGGGTGCGCGTGGGGTGTCACACAAACATTGCATTACGGGCGCGCTTTTGGCACACGCACTGACAAAAAGTTTAGCCATCACTGGATTATATGCACATGCAGGAGGCCGTGCACCAGTGGGGGGGCACACGGTACCCCCCCTACGGTCATACCGGAGCTGTCCGGAGCACCGTGTAACGTTGCGGTATGGTGCTCCGGAGGGCCCACCCGCCTGCCCGAACTCACCTGTCCCTTAAAGCCTTCGGCGCTTCCGTGCATGGTGGAACAGCGCCTGCATAATGCTCCAATGAGCAGCTGGAGTGTCGCGGAGGCTTGCGGAAGTGTCGCTGGCAGCTACAAAGCATGAGCGTACCGTGCGCATCCAAGTGGGTAACACCGGGCCCTTCCAACCGGTACCGGAACCCACCACTGCCATGCACGCTTGCAAGGGGGGAAGGGTGCATTCATGGTGGGGCCATGCGCGCTGTGGACACTCAGTCTGCAAAAGGTTAGACATCACTGTTGTAGGCTGTAATGAGGGCATCGGGAAGTCTTTCTCTTTTGATGCTAACTAAAGATCAGGCTTTTGGGAGTTAAGACTGTTTCTCTCCTCCAGACCCTCGACGTACCCACCATCTTCCCAGCTGGACCCCAGGAACCAGCAGAAGGAGAAGACCTGCTCCTGAACTGCTCCACCTCGGGATCCGGACCCTTGAAATTCCAGTGGCAGAAGGTACCTTTGGTGGTTGTGCCCAGTGGGGTGGTTGGCCAATTTGGAACAAAAGTGGGCCGTGGTTCATTCATGGGGCCCCAAGGCGATAGTGGACAGGGGAGGGATGCAAAATAGGCGAGGTTCACCTTGTGGAGGACAGGTGGAGGTGGGGTTGGAAAAGGAGAGGGAGAGAAAGAGACCAAAGTCTCAGGAGGGACGGAACTAAAGGGAAAAAAAAGCTAAGGAAAGGGGACCACAGGGTGATTTTTTCCCCCCATTCTAGAAAGGGACGCTCATTGCAGACGGTGCCGTCCTGAACCTGACTTCCATCACCTATGAGAAAATGGGCAATTACACCTGTGTGGTGACAATGCCAGACTTCCCAGGTTGGGTGCGCTCCCGGCACATTTTTATTGCTGTTCGAGGTAGGCACAGTGGGGCACCCAGTAACCCTCACCACCTTCTCCCTTAAGCACTCTTGAAACCATCAGGCAGCGCCCAACGTCTGCCCTTTCTCCACTTGCAGCAAAGCCCCAGACGGTGCCTCTGGAGCAGAATCTGAGCGTGCGGGAAGGGGAGGTGATGGAACTGACTTGCAGCTTCTACTCGGTGCCTCGGATGAACACCTCTTGGAGTACCAGTAACGGCACGGTAAACAGCAATAAGTACTTAGACTTATCTACCGCTTCACAGGGCTTTTACAGCCCCCTTTAAGTTGTTTACAGAGTCAGCCTCTTGTCCTCCCTCCCCCTCCCAAACAATCTGGGTCCTCATTTTACTGACCTTGGAAGGACGGAAGGCTGAGTCAACCTTGAGCCTGGTGACCCTCCTGACCAAAAACTCATAAATTGTAGTCCGGTGATTGTGGGGCACTGCCAATGGCCCTAAATGCAGTCTAGTTGCCGAGTTATCCAAAATGCAGTCACATGACCACGAGGGTGGGGTGGGGAAAGGACCTCAGAACTTTAAAAGAGGGTTGCAAGTTTGTTAAAATTTTGAACGGTCGCGAGGGACCGATCATAAATCGGAAACTCTCTGTAAAGCTGAGCAGTAACGGTCTCCTCTTTTCTTCACGACTGGTTCGGTAGCGGGAGTGCACATCCCGGAAGGTCCACAATGACGTCTGGGTGGGTGGGCGGAGCCTCGTGCTACCGCCACTACTGGTTTGCCCGAAACAGTGTGAACCGGCAGAATACCAACTCCTGAAACTACTGGTCATAATTTCTTCTCACAACAGTCACTCGGGCCCTTGTGACCTCTAGGCTGGAATACTGCAATGTGCTCTACATGGGGCTGCCCTTGAGGAGTATTCGGCGACTTCAACTAGTCCAGAATGCAGCCGCGCGAGCGATTGTGGGTGCACCTCGCTTCACCCACGTAACACCTATCCTCCGCGAGCTGCGCTGGCTACCTGTCGATCTCCGGATACGCTTCAAGGTGCTACTTGCCACCTATAAAGCCCTTCATGGTAGTGGATCTGGGTACTTGAGAGACCGCCTACTGCCGATCACCTCCACACGACCCATTAGATCTCATCGTTTAGGCCTCCTCCGAGTTCCATCCGCTGGCCAATGCCGACTGGCCACCACGCGGAGAGCCTTCTCGGTGGTAGCCCCGACCCAATGGAACGATCTCCCCGTGGAGCTTCGTACCCTCACCACCCTCCAGACCTTCCGCACAGCCCTTAGAATCTGGCTCTCCCGTCAGGCCTGGGCTAAAGATTGTAACCCGCCCGAATGGTATGAATGTTGCGTTTTAATCATGTACTGTCCTATATGTAAAAGTCTGTCCCCCCCTTCCTTTTGATTATGAGCCCCCTGAGTCCCCCCAGGGAAAAGGGCGGCATATAATAAAATCCAATCCAATCTTGTCTTTTCCCTATTTAAAAATAACAACCACTTCATCCACTGTTGAAATTCCTCTCAACAAAATAGGAACTCTTCCATCTCTCTCTTTCCCTCTCCTCTCTCTTTTTTAAAGGTGCACACATCCAGAAGGAAAAACCAGTACAATAGCACTCTCTCCGTTCTGGTCACAAGGAAATCCTCAAATCGGGTCTCAACTGCACTGGTGAAATGAATTTGGGTCGGAAAATCAGCACTTCCCGCTCCGTAAGTGGCTCCCACCTCCCCTTTGGCCTCTCCCACTCCTGTGGGAAAAAACATTTGCCCTGTTTGCCAATCAGCTCGTAAGGAACTTGGGTTCTAGAACAAAAGTGTCCAGTTTTTTAAGACCTGTGGACTTCAACTCCCAGAATTCCCCAGCCACACTTGGGTGGCTGTGGAATTCTGGGAGTTGAAGTCCACAGGTTTAGAAGTTGACAAGGTTGGACCCAACTCAGTGAGTGGGTTCTGAATCCCGTTGCAACCGATAGGCTGCAACGGGGCCGGGCGTCCACCACAAGCACGTGCGCAGCACGAGCATTGCGTACTTACCACCGGCGTACACTCCAGCGCTTCGGCACAGGCATTGCGCAGATGCCGTACACTCCGTGCATGTGCACGAAAGCCCCGATCAGCTCAATACAGATAAGGAGGAGGACAAGCAGGTGGACCCTACAGAGCCCATACCGAAATGGTACCAGGTGCTCCCCAGCAGGCATCGGGACGTACCGGTAGTATCCCACCACTTGACCCAACTGCCATAAATATGTTGTGGCGGGGGAATTCTGGGAGTTGAAAGCCCACAAGTCTTTCCTTTCACGTCTTTTTTATTGAAATTTTTTTTTTTATAAAAGCTTTCACAAATATTTACCTCCCCTCCCCCTCCCCCAACCCTCCCCTCCCAAACCCACCCCACCCCCAGCCTCACCCTCCTCCCCGGCTTCCCAGAACAAATACAGGGTATAAATCTTAACAAGCATATTCTACCATAAACTAAAAGAAAGTTAGTATCATCTTTCATTTGTGCTTTTAACTGTTTTGTCGTTGTATTTTTAAATCCTTTTAATATTTTTTAACTTGTTTTTTATGTAAGCCGCCCGGAGTCCTTCGGGATTTGGCAGCATACAAATCCATTAAATCTTAATCTTAAATCTTTTGCATTATTCCACAAAAATTTGCAACCTCACCTTCCCGAATCAATCAAGGTGAAAAGGCGCTTTCCCAAATGAACTCTTTTCTTTTGAGTTTATCCATGAGGGTGCCAACATCAACAACAGTGGTGGGATTCAAATTTGTTTTTACTAACAGTTCTGTGGGTGTGGCTTGGTGGGTGTGACTTGGTGGGTGTGGCAGGGGAAGGATACTGCAAAATCCCCATTTCTCCGATCAGCTGGGACACGGGAGGCAGAGAACAGATGGGGGGCCGGCCAGCCAGAGGTGGTATTTACTAGTTCTTTGAACTACTCAAAATTTCCACTTCCAGTTCTCCAGAACTGGTCAGAACCTGCTGAATCCCACCTCTGACCAGCAAATGACATACACCAGCTTGCTCTCGTGTGCCGAAGGAGAAAAGAAAGTAAAAGTAAACAGGATTTAAGGGGTTTTGCAACTGGGGGCCCATGATGGCCAAACGTGTTTCTCTTCCTTTCAAGGGCTGAACACCAGAGTCGATCCTGATAAAAGTAAGTGCTTCTCTGTTAGCCACCATTCGCCCCCCCCCCCAAAAAAAAAATTGTAGCAGGAACTTTATTGCTGTTGCCATCTTGGCTTTGGGAGCCACCTTCCCTGCAGACGCCCCGTTTATAACTGACAAAAGAGGCTCTAGTGCAGAATTTTGCATGCTGGCTGGGGAATTCTGGGAGTTGAAGTCCGCCTATCTTAAAAAGTTGCTGAGGTGGAAAAACGTCGCGGGAATTCCTGCGACCTACCACCGTAATGGACCCTGCCGAATCAAGGTCAAAAGTCACACCGGTTGTACAAAAAAAGAGGTCGGGCAGGTGACTCTTTTTGAGGTGGTCACTAATCAAACAACATGGTTGTAAAGTGGCAGTGGTAGTCATTAAGCAGATATGGTTGTTAAGCGAACCAGTGCTTTGCGATGGGCTGGTTTTGCCAAAGGAAACCAGGGCTGTTTCCAGAGAATCCATCGTTAAGACACAATTGCACAACTGGCCAACGCGGCAAACGGCTGTAGAAGCAGTTCAGTTGCCTTGCGACCAACATAGTAGTCATAGGAGGAGGTGGGGTAGCTATCAGAATGTTTGGAAACTGGGGTTCATAAGTACCCCCAGGAGGGGTTCTGACATAGCAATAGCACTTACATACCGCTTCACACTGCTTTACTGCCCTCTCTAAGCGGTTTTTACAGAGTCAGCCTATTGCCCCCAACAATCTGGGTCCTCATTTTACCCACCTCGGAAGGACGGAAGGCTGAGTCAACCTGGAGCCTGGTGAGATTCAGTCTGCCAAATTGCAGGCAGCCAGCATTCAGCAGAAGTAGCCTGCCATACTGCACTCCAACCACTGAGCCACCTCAGCTCTTAACATAACCTTGAATGATCGTTAAGTGACTAATAAAAAGTTGAAGACATTCTACTACCTTTCCAGGTGGCAGCCTGGGCCATTAGGGGTGTGAGTGGGAGGCACACATGTTCGCACAGCGAAGTGGCACCTGTGTACCCTCCACTTGCATGAATAGAGCTTCGTGCGTGAGGGAAGGGTGTGCTTGCATTCACGCGCATAGGCTCCACTCACACGAGCAAACAGGGACTTGTGCTCATGAACGAGGTTCCTCTAACCTTAACCCAACAGTGGGACCCCTGCTGTAGACTCAAAGCCTGATCCCTCCACGACCCTGCTGAAGTCAATCCATGCCAGTGGTGCAATTGACACAACTTTCATGCCGTGTCACCGGCAAGAATCCCATCCGGCTGCTTGTTTGGGGAGGTTCTCTAGCCCTCACTGGGACATCTGACACGGCTTTTCCTCTCTGCCGAGCCCCCCAACCAAGGCCTGTCGCGGGAGGGATCTCAGCAGGGCTCCTTCCCCAAATGCTGCCTCCTGTTCCTGTGTCACATGGGGCCAAGGGGGGCCCTTCCATTCCATCTCCGCCTCTTTTTCTTGCCAGAGACCATAACGCAGGAGAGCAAAGGGGGTGATCATCGTCGCCGTCATCGTCTGCCTGCTGCTGTTTGCCGTCCTGGGGGCTGTCCTTTACTTCCTGCACAAGAAAGGAAAGCTGGTTTGCGGGCGCTCCGGCAAGCAAGAAATGTAAGTCGGGATGCGCTTCCTGGGAAATTCCCCTTTGCCCCTCCGTCCAAGTCCACACGCTTTCCAGTCTCATTGCACCCAGCAACAGCCGGCTTCTGAATGCAAGGGAAAGGGGGTGGGTGGGTGGGTGGGTGTGTTGATCCCCTTATCACACCCTCCCCCCAAAGCAGCAATCGGGAACTTCCATCTTCCCCCTTAATCCCTAATGGACTGTGAGGATGGCCTTGGCACAGGAGGGAAAGTCACAGTCCAACTCTCATCCCAAAGTGGGGAAGCATTAACCAGAGGGGCGGGGGAGGAAGTAGAGTACTTTCAGACTTACAAAACTGATGATAGCCCTTCAGAGTTGTCCAGACAAGAAGCGCCAATCATGTGTACAAACTTTATATAAGGTTACTCCATCAGAATAGCAAAAGCACTTCTAGACTGCTTCACAGTGCTTTTACAGCCCTCTCTGAGCCGTTTAGGTCAGCCTATTGCCCCCGACAATCTGGGGGTCCTCATTTTTACTGACCCTAGAAAGATGGAAGGCTGAGTCAACCTTGAGAATCTTGCAAGCCTGAAAGCTCTTTCCCCATCCTATGGTTTTAATTTCAACCAAACTAGGGAGGGTCCCTTCTGAAATGCTTCCCACCCGCTTCTCCTTCTGTGGACTGATATATCTTTCGCGTGACGGTTGTTTACTCTGCAATTCTTCCTTCTTCCATCTCCCAAGGCCATTCCCACAGGCCTCTACATAACCCAACTGAGCAAAAGTGCGCCTTGTGAGTCTTTTCGCCTGGGTTAAAACAGCTTCTGCTCCCTCACGCCAAGAAACAAGGGAGCAGAGACAAGGGGGGCTCCCATGCTGACCTGCAGCATGCCCCCTCCCCTTGAAACCCCTTCCCCCACCGAGCCCCATCTGAATCGGTCTCAACACTGTCACACTCACCCTCCTCCTCCTCCTCCTCCTCTTCAGCACGAGGCCCGAAGCACATAAAGACGAGATTGTAGTTGAAGTAAAATCAGAGAAACTTCCCGAAGAGGCAGGTCTTCTGCAGGGGGCCAACGGTGAGAAGAGATCGCCAGGTGAACCGGTAGGCAGCTGCTGCAGCTGGAAGGTTGGGAGGGAGGGATGCTTTCCTGCAATGCCCACCTTTTGGGTATACTGGCGAGGCCAACTTTCATCCATCCTCCCTCCAGATCGGTGGGACCCTTCGGGGTGCAGATGGGTTTCAGCAAACAGTTCCTTCCTTAATGGTGGCCCCCTGTTTCTCGTCTTCAGCAGTGATCTTGGGATATCGACTTATTTATTTACTATTAAATTTATTTGCCGCCCGTCTCGCTACAAAGTACTCTGGGCAGCTTACAGCATTAAGAGAACATTAAAACCATCAACCATAAATTTCCCTAACCAATAAAATGACAATACCCATCAAGGTACAATCTTGGCCCGTTGATCAGAGACCCAAATGCCTAATTTTCCATTTGTAGCTCACTTGAGTTGCATCGAGGTTTGGGTGCTATTGGTCAACTTAATACATTCCTTATTTCATGCCTCCAGAGGTTGTGAATGCTCATCACTGGAGGTTTTGAAAAATATGTTGGATAACCATTTGTCTGAAGTGGTGGAGTTTTCCTGCCCAAGCAGGGGGTTGAACTAGAAGACCTCCAAGGTCCCTTCCAACTCTGCTATTTCTATTCTACATGTCCATTGCTAAGCAAGGCAGATAAGTCCCAATTTCAGGACCGTTTTGGCCACTGTTTTTAAGCGAATCACTGCGGTGGTTAAGCCATTAAGCAAACCCGGCTTTCCCCTTGGGTTGGCTTGGCCAACATGGAAGGTTGCAAATGATCATCACGTGACCCAGGACACAGGACAGTGGTGTAATAGATGCCAATTGCCGTGCCTGAATTTTAATCACAGTTGTGATGGTTGTGACCACGCGAAAACTGGTTGGAAGTCACTTGCTTCAGCACCACTGCAACTTCGAAGCGAGGTTAAGTGACGGAACGTTGGTCCTACCTGAACATTGTTTCCCCTAATACTGCGGGAGGGGCCAGGAATGGGATTATCGCGTCCTGATTGGTCCAGAGACTGTATTGTTTTTTAGCCATGCCTCTTGACTCTCCTCTCTCTGGCTCCAGTTTTCAACTCAGTCTGGTTCAAGAGAGATCTTTATTTCTTGACTCCTGACTGGATCCTATTCCTGGTTCTTCCTAGTTCTTTTGATTAATCGGAAAAATTCCTAAATTAATTCCTTCAATTGGCTTCACTCTAAAATTCCAAATGTGTTACGGACCACCTATAAGAGTGCAAATCACTTTTCCTCTCCAGCCTCTAGCCCGGGATTTCTCAACCGTGGGAACTTTTTAAACGGTGGGGCTTTCAGCTCCCAGAATTCCCTTCTATCATGCTAGCTAGGGAATTCTGGGAGTTAGAAGCCCACGCCTCTTACAAAGCCGCCCAGGTCGAAACAAATAGTATTCTCACTCAAATCTTTGTTTGTGGTGGGGGTGGAGGTGGGCGCAGAGTTTTTTCCCGACCGTCCCATTAGCATCTCAGCAGACTGCAGGCAGGATCTTTGCTTTGCAATCACAAAATAAGCCCTACTTTCCTGCAGTCGGGGAATTTCACTAGCTGGCCCCCTTTTTTTGCCCACCGTGGGGTGGGGGGGGGGGTCTTCTTTTAGGCCTGTGCTGTGGGAATCCAGGCCGTTTGCTTTCTTTACCCTACAGGGTGCAAACGCAGGTTTGACGTTAGAGCAGGAAACGGGTTAAGCCCATCCCGCAGACGTGCCTCGCTTCAGCGTCACTGCTTCTTTTGAACCCGGAGCTGGCTTGGCACCTTCTGTCTTCTCCTTGCCAGTGAAGAGTGGGTCATTTGCAAGAGTCCCCCCCCCAAAACTCTCCAGCATGTGTTTGTTGTTGTTTTTCAAGGCCCCGCGCCTTGAAGCTTGTCACTAAGTTCACACAACTTGCTCTCTGTGCTAGCCACCTAAGAATGGGTGAATTGGGATTTTTTTAAAAAAAAATAAAAAATAAAAAGGCATGCTTTTCCGGATCCTAATGCCAGATCTTCCTCTCTTGGCTCTCAAAAGGGAGAGAAATACATCGATCTGAGGAACTGAAGACAGAGCCGGCCGTTTTCTCCAAAATTTTCTCCTGCCCCCCCCCCATCCCCACCCCACTTAAAACATTCACCCCACATCCCGTCATTCAGACATGCAAGTAACCAACAACGCACGGAAGGAACCCGGTACGGGATATTCTGCAGTCTTTGCCTTCCGTCTTTTCAAGGAAGTTGCGATTTTTCAAGAAGACAAGGAAAGGTGTTTTGAGGCGTTGCAATTTCACAGCATTTTGTTAAGGAGAAGGTGGGCAGGCAGATCTGTGCCGTTCCGTGTCTGTTGTTGTTATGTGTTTGTATTCCGGGGGTTTAGGGGGGAAAAAAGGGAACAAAATAGGTTTCAGTTGGCACAATCGAAGTACTGGCCAAGCCAGTCAAGATCAGAATTAAAACTTTATTACGCCGTTCATTTGTAAATCTGGAGCACAGGATAATGGGTCAGAAGAGGTTTTGTTTCCAGTTAAGGATGCAAATCGAAACGTTCGTTTAACAACCAAAAAATAAAAATAAATAAAGCATGTCAAAAGATGGGAGAATGGCTGAAGTTGAACGGAAGACGTCGAGTCTCAAAAGTGAAAAAGAAGAAGCACATTTGAAGTTTTCGTTTTAAGGACACTCGCTGGGGAATTCGTTCGGTGGATACGTGAAATGTTCTTTCGATGGTTCTTACTTAGGATAGGAACAAGGCAATTCTTTTCAAACTTGGCAACTTCTAAGAACTCTGAAAAGTTGAAGTCTGCGCGTTTCCGAAGTCGCCAAGTCTGAAGAACGCCGGAATAAGGGAATAATTTTTTTGTGTGTGTACAAATTGTACAATGGCATATTCTGATCGGAGATCTCCAGCTAGTCCCTCTTCCCCTCCAGCCCCAAGGAAATCCCTGCTCAAGTCCGCAGCTCTTGCCGTATTTTTTCTTTTGCCAAGACAGCTGGGCGGCGCCCACTCCTCTTGGTGGCACGAGAGAAAAATGGGAATTGGAGATGGATTCTTGGGTTGCTGTCCAGCTGAGACCCTTGGAGAAAGACGAATACGCAGCTGCCACTGCCAGAGACCAAATACAGAAGATGATGTGTTTAAATGCTTTGGTGTGTTGATGGGTCTTGAATGTCTCAAAACTTCTTGCTTGGAAATGGATAAGATCCCTATGTGGAAATCAACTCAAGCTAGCTAGCTTTCTCTTTCTTCCCCTCTCTCTCTTCCTTTCTTCCTCTTTACTTGTTATGTACATATATACACAGTATACCTATACAACGAAATTCACATAACAGCCAGAGACCAGGCCCAACACACACGACAATCCCCAAACACCCCTCACCCTCCCAAAATTCCCCACCCTAAACTACCCAAGCGTCCACACAACAGACCAATTCGTGCTGTCCAACAGTTCACCGATGGTGGCCCTTTCAGTTCATTGTTGGGTGCAATTATAGTTCTGGGATAAAAACTATTTGGAAGACGTGTGGTCCAAGTTTTAATTGTTCTGTTTCTTCGGCCAGGAGGCAACAGTCTGAAAAGATTGCAACTCTTCCTTCCTTCTCTATTTCTCTCCTTTTTCCCTTCTTCCTTCTTCTTCTCCTGGGATCTCCTAGCTGTCGTTTCCCATTTTCCCCTTTCAGGAATTTGAGGCTGGCAGGGAAGAGCCTATATAGCAGGGTGTCCAGCTAAAGACTTGCGGACTACAACTCCCAGTATTCCTCGGCCAGCATTCTGGGAATTGAAGTCCCAGGGGCCTTGGAAGCTGCCAAGGTGGGCAACCCTACCATATAGTAACTACCTTGCTTGAAAACACTCCATCTGGTTAAAAGGGTTACCCCTAACCCCCCAAAACTGAGAGGGGCTTGTGTGCTTTACATGCACGTCGGGAGATGTCGGAATGGAAAGCTTTTGTTGGAGATATACATATATTTTTCGTTGACGTGTGTGTAAATTTAAGAGTGTCTGAGTTGCAGGGTTTTATATATATATATATATATGTATATATATATAAATGAAAAATAAAGAAGCTAAAGAAATCGTCCAGAATGGCCTCTTGTGTACATGGCGATTGAAAGAGGGAAATCCCAGGGAACGATTTTGGCTTGTTTTTAAATCAGCTGTGCTAAAGAGGAGCGAACTTCTCGGGCACACGTGTCTGTTCACTAGGGAGGGGGGGGCATCACACTCATTATCAAGCAATGCACACCCGACAAAAGCTTGACTTTTGTGTCTACAAGCCAAGTCTAGACAAGGTCGGTCCAACCACAAGAACTTTTTTAAGATGCATGGACTTCAACTCACAGAATTCCCCAGCCAGCAAAGCTTGTGAACTTCCAAGCTTGCCCAAGCCAGCATGGCTGACTTGAGGAATTCTGGGAGTTGAAGTCCACAAGTCTTCAAATTTGGAGAGTCCTCGGGGTCCAGAGCCATAGGTCTAATTTTCATTGGTGTGGAGCTGCTGGGAAACCCATTCTCGGGAGACCCCCCCCCCAAAAAAAACCTGGGGTGCCCTTACGACTTGGCTCGGTACAAGGGATCCCCTATCACAAGAATTGACGTTGACATCAAACAAGCCGTGTGCTACAACAAAGAAATTTATTTAAAAATAAAACTTTTCCTTTTGTTTCTTTTTTTTTTAAATCGACACTCGTTGAAATTCCCTAAAGGCCCCCTCCCCGCCCCCACCAAGCTCTTGAGTCGGCCCCTTACCAGAATGAAAAATAAAAAATAAATAACAATTAGTATAACCTCTAAAACATTAACAATGCATCTGCGAAACAAAAAACAAAAAACCGAGGCCTTTATAGCCTAAATGAATCTTAAAGCTTGGCTATTCTGTAAGAATATTTACCTTCTGTTCTTACTCTTTACATGTCTGAAAGGATTAAATACTGCTAATATTTTTTTTTTATATTAATGATATTATAACTTTTTTTAAAATAGTCAGTGAAAATCTGATTTTTTTTTAACACCAATATTACATTGGTTCTCAACCTTCAGGAGAAATAAAGCTACTTATTATTTTAACCCCACTCTTTCCTACCCAACGAAGATAACTTATAATTTAGTGTAACCTCTCCCCGGATTGCAGTTTTTAGTCCTAAAACGCGGGAACGTTTGAACATTGGGCGGGAATGCCATCCAATGTCACCCGTGATTCATTCCAAAGTTTGCTGCCCGCTACAGATAATTTCCCTCAATGCAACTGCATGTTTTCAACGCAGGGAGGCGACACTTCTAAAGGAAAGAGATCCACTGTGAACCGAACAGGCACTGAACATTTAATCCACAGGAAACTCCTTGTCCAGACACACACACACACACGAAATGAATGGAAACGTCCAAGCACAGTGCTCAAGAGGCAATGCTAGTACACCATCCCTGCCCGCTTTGGTTGACCAAAGGCAACAAAATGCCCCCCTCCCCCAAAACTGGCCCGAGGCAGGCAGGCTCTGGCCCAAGGATGTCCAACCTTGGCAACTTGGGATGTCTTGTGGACTTCCAATTTCCAGAATCCCAACGCCCCCCAGCCAGCTAGAGAATTCAATTCTGGGAATTGTGAAGTCCACAAGTCTTTCAAGTTACCGAAGTTGGGACGCTCCTGGCTCCAGATACACCTGGGAGGAGGTCTACTGGATTTTGCTTCCGGGCCCGATAAAGAGACTGTTTCACGAAGGAAGCCAATGGATGGAAGAGTTGAAGGTCCCCACAGCTACGTTAAAAAGTTGTCCGGCAACGCTCCGTGGCCTTCAGGTGCAGCCTGGGGGGCAGGAAACCCCGGCTTTTCGTTGTTAGTAATGAAGAAGCTTATGAGAAGAGAGCTAGTTGTGACTGATGCTCATGCTATCTAATGGCCAACCGCTCGCTCGCTCCTTCCTTCCATGCTACGATACACCAAGGAGGAGCTCCGGGACTCTGCAGTCATCTCAAATCTGCTTTCAGATTCATCCTTGGAAAGAACAGCATTTTCCCTACTGAAAAGGCACTATACATTTGGCTTTCTGTAAAATAAATTGCGCTTCCCCCCCCCCCCCCAAAAAAAAAATTAAGAGATGGAGGGAGGAGGAGGGAGGTGGGGTGGATGAAAGTCAAATGTGAACGCAGCAGGGGACAGGACCGCAAGAAGCATTTTTGGTCCTCCTGCTTGCTGGGCTGTGACATTCGTGCGGTTTCTAAAGAAACACCCCCCCCCCCTTGTGAAATTTAAGACGGGAAAAGGAACATGAAGGGACGCCTGCAGAGAGGAATCTGGTCGGCTACGCAGCGTGGTGGTGGTGGTGCTGGCTCTGCTCTTGTCTAATCCACGGCATGGCACCCATGGAAAACAGATGCCCCTCCTTGTTGGGACGTGGGGTGAGAACACGAAAGATCTCACTTCCACGCAAGGAGAGCGTCAACGCAATCCCCCCCCCCCCCCCCGGATCACACCAAAAAGCTGCTTCGGTTTTGCGAAGAACTTGACAAAGTGACTCCTGAACTGACCCAGATTTTAACCAGCGTCTTGGAGAGAAACATAAAAGGGTTCCAACAATTTTTTTAAGCTGGGGGGGGGGGAAGCAAAGCCATTGCAACTTTAAAGGTAGAATCCCCCTGCTTCTAGGTCGCAGAGTCCTTTAAGCTCCACCATTGTATCTGGAGTCACCTGCAGGCAGAGAGATCGGACTGGCCGGCCGCACCTACTCCCAAGGGGGAGGGGGGGCTTGGGGACCCCCATGAGGTCTTGCCCATCTCCCGAGTAGAAAACATTTATTCCACAGGAAACCCCCTCCTCCTCCAGCCTCTTAAGAATGAAAGCCTCCTCGATTGGCGAGGAGGAATTAATGCTGTTTAAAACACGGAACCCAATCATGCACGGGGGGGACCGCGAGATGCCCGTTTTCATGCCGGGGTACATGCTCTCTCGCCCCGCAGGCGGCGCAGCAAACGAGGGAAGCAGGTGAGGAAAGCGGAAAAGGGGAAGGGGGGGGGGGGGGGACGGAGAGAGAGATTCTTGCTGACTTTTCCCCAGAAAACCAAAAACAGCTTCATCGTATCTCTTCCCTGAGTACCCAGGAAAAGTAACAACCAAACGCTTAAGCCAGGGAGTCACAAAGTCAGTGCGTTATGGACAACGGCCTTCCAACACACACACACACACACACACACACTTTCTTTTGTTCCTGATATTAACAGGCCAGGAAAAAAAGAGTTGTGTCTTTTATGCTGTTCCGCAGACCCCAAAATTGTTGCCTTTTTACTACTCGGCAGGTAAGAGGTTCCAGGAGATGCTACATACACCCTTTTTTTTTTAAGTGTCTAAGGGACCATGCTTGCGGTTAACTTTTAATTAGAGTTTTTACAGGTAAACGGGGAGGGGGGGGATGTGGAAAAGTCGTAAGGCGGTTAAAATGGGCAGCTCTGTTGACCATCCATAACATCTGGAGACGTTCACGAGGCAGCCGCTGTGGCCCAGCCCAGCCCGGATAACTTCGACGCAGAAAAGGTTGGAGGCTGCAGAGGTAGCCTTTCCCACCTGCCCAAACGCCTTCCCCGATCCGACGGGAGAGCTGTCCGGATATACCACGCTGTGGAATCCAGTGTGCGGCGGGTGGAGCCGGCACCGGGAAGAGGATGGCTTCTGAAGGAGCACCCAACGTGACGGGAGGAAGGGAAAGAGAAGGGGACGGCGGGCGGGGGGGAGCGGAAGGAAGGCGCGTCAAATCCTCCGGCTTCATCAAGAACCCGCACCCGACAGCAGAGGGTTTGAAAAGCCTGAGCCAAGACATACAGCAGCAAGGAGGCCTGCGTGTAGTAGTATCCCATACCACCAGGGATGGGGTGTGTGTGTGGAGAGATACCTTCACCATCTGGGCCTCCGGTTGGATATTCACAGCACGAGACAAGTTGACCAAACCCTTCCCCGTATTCTAACGGTATATCCAAAGTTTAGCAGGTCTGTTCTCTCCAATCAGAAAAGTGCAAGGGGGGGGGGAGGGAGAGGAGGAGCGGTGTCGGATGGGCGGGCGAAGAGAGGAGAGGAGAACCCAAAGAGGTACATGAAGACTGTTGAAGACGCACACCTATCTGCTCCGTTTCACGCCACTCGAAAAAACACCTGGACTTCGCACAAAACCCTGATGAGACCGAATCTCGGCAGAGGCAGGCCCGGCTTTGCAGGGGAAATCCCTCCAGCAGCCTCTACTTAACTCCAGGCCGATGTGGGCAAGAGGCTGCCCGGGCAGGTGGACGAACGCACGGGGCTCCAGGTAGGGCCGAGAGAGAGAGAGGTGCTATGTGGCCACGTGCGTGGGGGAAGAAATGGAGACAAACTCCCGGAGAATATTCTTGGCCATGTCAATGTTGTTGTGGGCGATGAGCAGGGCTTTCTGGATGTCCTGGTAGGCGTAACCTTGGCTCATGAGGTTCTCGATCTCAGAGGAGAGCTGCGGGGAGGCCACAGGGACCGCTCCTGCTCCGCTGGCCTGCAGGCAGCTGCCCGCCTTCCGTTCAGAGTTTATTCTCCGAGGCAAAGGTTTCGGGGGCCTCTCGGGAACCTGGGAGGTGTCCGAGGCATCTGCAAGAGAAAGCAGCGACGTGGCTGAGAGGAAGGGATTTGGAAGGGATTCTGGTGGCAGGTCGACCAGCTACGTCTTCTGACCGAGGCTTCCCGAGAGCCTGAAGCAGACCCCTTGCTCCAACAAAAAACCCTTTTATTAATTTACTGGATGCTCATTCACCTCCAGCAAAGTCTTTCAAGGGAGGATTTACGGTCACAGACCTTCTCTGGCTTGGAGAGCTGCCAGGCAGATATCTGCAGAACTTGGCAAGGAGTCTCAGAGAGTCACGAACCAATGAAGAAAACTAATTGTTTCCTGCAAACTCCACTCCCCCTTCACTCCTCTTTTATCTCCTCTGGGAGGGGCCATTCATTGTCCACCTGTGGCTTTACTCTCAAGTCGACCCCTGTTCTTTAGCTGTTCCCTTCGTCTGGCAACTCTACGCATGCGCACACTGGGAACAGGCTCCAGCTGTTCTTCTGCCCCACTGATGTCTGACTCTGAAGGGAGCTGATAACTGTCAGACGGCCCTGGCCCCCTCTCTGCCTCCGACACAGAGCCCTCATCAGAGCCTTCGCCAGACTCCAGGACTGGCCCATCTTCCTCCCCAACCGCCTCACTGTCTGAATCTGCTGCCAGCTCCGCTGGCCCCTGGTGGGCCACAACACTACGTTCCTTGATGGTGATGCTCCTTTCTAGCCATTAACCTTCTGATTTTCCAAAGAACCAGAGGGCAGGACAAGAAACAATGGATGGAAACTAATCAAGAGAGAGAAACAACCTGGAATTAAGGAGAAACTTCCTGACAGTGAGGACCAGTGAAATGGCTTGCCTTCAGACGTTGTGGGCGCTTCATCACTGGAAGTCTTTAAGACTGGACAGCCGCTTGACTGAAATGGCAGAGGGTCTCCTGCTTGAGCATGGGGCTGGACTAGAAGACCTGCAAGGTCCCTCCCTGTTCTATTCTGATTAATTAATTATATCATCCCAAAGGTGCTTTTTTTTTCAGGAGGCAACTGGACTTTTAGGTTTTTCCTCGAAGACGTTTTGCTTCTCATGAGAAACGTCTTCAAAGAAAAACCAGAAAATCCAAGTTGCCTCTTGAATAAAAGCACCTTTGGGACAACCAGGAACTGGATGATGGAGAATCTCCCATGACAATTAATTAGATGGAACAGTTCATAGGTCTGGCACTCTAGCTTGGCCCAGCTATCGTGGCGCTCAAGATCTTATCCTTGGGCCTTCTGAGCAATGCCTGATGAAGGTCAAGGAAACGAAAGACCCCAAAATTATCGTGGCTTGCCAATTCCTCCCCTTTTCTGAAAGGCAGGAGGACTTGAAAAAGAGAAATAGGAATAGCAGTTAGACTTATATACCGCTTCATAGGGCTTTCAACCCTCTCTAAGCGGTTTGCAGAGTCAGCATATATTTCCCCCACAGTCTGGGTTCTCATTTCACCCACTTTGGAAGGATGGAAGGCTGAGTCAACCTTGAGCCGGTGAGATTAGAACCGCTGAACTGCAGATAACAGTCAGCTGAAGTGGCCTGCAGTGCTGCACCCTAACCACTGGACCACCTCGGTCAGCAGTCATTATTGCCCGGCTCCAAGGATTTGACTGCTGGGGTTTCCCACTCAAAATCTGGGATTTTTGCTTGACATTTTTTGTCAAGGGTAGATGGTCAGCTCTGCCGTCCCGTCTGTTCTCAACCTTTCGTGCCCTGCGTCCTAGAGGGCCCCGCCCACCCTGCCCAAGAACGCGTGTGAGCACCTGAAAGAAGTTCGCCATCCAGAGAGGCCCGGCTGAAGGAAGTGGCTGCATTGGAAATATCAGACAGGGTGCGACGAGTGGTGACTGGCTGGGCGGACAAGCGGGGAACATCGTAGCCCTCTTCCTCGTTCTCTGACTCCTGGGGTCCGTTGGGGACGTCTTCCTCAGCTGCCACATCCCCCGCATCTGAAAAGGATGAAGCCCCTTCAGCACACCTTTAGGCCTGGGTGCGTTTTCAAGATGAACATGGGTAGCCTAAACCAGGAGGTCCCCAACCTTTCGGACTTCAGACACCACTAAATTCATAATTTTAAATCCCGCCGACCACTAATATGATCTGCCTAATGTCTGGTTGGGTGGGCGTGGCTAGGTGGTCATGTGACTGGGTGGGCATGGCCAACTTCATGTCACTCAACAGCCTCTATTTGACCCTCCTCTCCCACCCACTCCCTGTCTGCCCACCCAGGCTCCTTAGGGCCCCAACAGGAAGCAGTTGCAGGAGCTAAGCAGTCACGAGGAGAAAGAGTTGGCAAAACAGCTCAGTTCAAATTGGATCTGACCGAGGAGGAGGCTCAAGCAGAAGCACCTCAATGAGGACTAGGAGCATAGGCTTTCCAAGCAGAGGGAAGACCTACGGGAGTGCAAGGCCAGGTGCCGGCGCCTGGAGGCTCAGCAGACTGAGATGGTCAGCTAGTTCTAGGCCATGATGCAGTCCCACTGGAATGAGGCCCTCCAGCTCTTCGCCACCAGCGGCGCTTCCCTCCAGCCTTCACCCAAAGCCCCCCACCAGGAGGCTGAAGCAGACCCCAAGTCGGAATTTCTGCCCCCCTCCAACCCACACAAAAAGACCCCAAAGGGGGAGACTCTCTGCAGCAACACAAACGTTCACTGCACGTATCCGTCCCAGGGGGCATAGTTTGAGGACCCCCGATTTAGTGCAATATAAAAAATTCAAATAATATTTCTCACGGACCACCAGTTAGTGACCGCTGGCCTAAACCTCAAAGCTGAACCAAATGCACAGAAATTAAAAATTGTGATACATAGCACATATAAAAGCTGTTTTGCAATCTGACAATGGCCTAGACATTAGTATTTGAATGTAATCTTTTTAACGTGTGTGTGTGTGTGTGTGTGTGTGTATACACAATACACAAATATATGTATTTGTGTATTTTTTAAAAAACAAACAAAGGCAACAGTAAAAATATTGGGTTTCTGTCTGGATGGTCTCTTGTGACGAGCCGATGGACAGAGAATGGAAGTAGTGATCTTCCTCCCATATTTGGGCATACCGGGGGTTGTAACTCTAGATAGATAGATAGATAGATTAGATAGATTAGATAGATAGATTAGATAGATTAGATAGATAGATTAGATAGATTAGATAGATTAGATAGATTAGATAGATAGATTAGATAGATAGATAGATAGATAGATAGATAGATAGATAGATAAGATAGATAGATAGATAGATAGATAGATAGATAGATAGATAGATAGATAGATAGATAGATAGATAGATAGGATAGATGGATAGGATAGATGGATAGATGGATAGATAGATGGATAGATAGATGGATAGATAGGTAGGTAGGTAGGTAGGTAGGTAGGTAGGTAGGTAGGTAGGTACATACATACATACATACATACATACATACATACATACATACTAATCTAGGTGAGGTGTTAATATATATTGCCAGTCCATGTATGATATGCCATACGCTAAATAAATAAATAGAAATCTGGATCATCTTTGCAGCTACAGTTTTTTTCATTATACAAAAAGGAAAGTCGTCAGAGAGCAAAAGGAACAATATGGTGAAAGAATTTGTGTCTTAATTTTTGCTCCCTGCTATAAATTGCCAAAATGAGTGGTCAAAACCACAGGCAGGATGGAAGTCCCTGTGTACATAAGGCCCCGTGCAAGTGGGCTCCCACTCTCCGAAGGGACTGCTGAATCCTTCCTCCACCCAAGGGGCAGGAGAAGGAAAGGGGGGTGTTAATGGCTCAGGAGGAGACACACAGAGGAAGAGAGAGAGAGAGAGAAGATAATGAAAGGGGAGGCACCGGCTGGAATGCTTGTGTATTTTTCTTAGCGAGGACAGGCTGCAGTTTCCTTCAATATTTTGGCTTCTTCCAATATAAATCTAGCCTAAACACGATTTCATTTCCCAGGAGACTCACCAGACACACTGGCAGCTTCAGAGGAACATGGCGCCGCCTGGGACTGAATGTTGAACATTGCTTCGTAAGTCGTTCCCTCCATTTCCTGCTCGCCCTCCAAGACGCTGAGCAAAGAGAAAAAAAGAAGAGGCATCGGATTCAACTCCCGCGACAAGAGGAGACGCTCTGCTCGAAAGCCTCAGCAGACAGACAGACAGACAGGCTGCTTCATGAAACGTGGCTCCTTGGCCCAAGGCGCCATTTTGAGTCTGCTGTAAGGATCTCTGGCCATTGCACGTTGGATCAGGTTGCTTTTCAACTCCGTTCCAAACCTCAAACTATTCCAGCTTCCGATGTTGCAGGGAATTCAAAGTCCGGCTGATTTCGCTCGTAAATAGCAGCAGCTTTATATACCGCTTCACAGCATTTTTACAGTCCTCTCTAAGCGGTTTACAGAGACAGCCTCTTGCCCCCCCCCCCCCTAACGATCTGGGTCCTCATTTTACCGACCTCGGAAATATGGAAGGTCGAGTCTCTTGTGGCCCGCCAACAGAACTGGCTCAGACAGTGAGGAGGCTGGGGAGAAACCTGGGCCAGTCCTGGAGTCTGGGGAAGGCTCTGAGGAGGGCTCTGTGTCGGAGGCAGAGAGGGGGCCAGGGCCATATGCCAGTTATCGGCTGCCTTCAGAGTCAGACATCAGTGAGGCAGAGGAACAGCAGGAGCCTGTTCCCAGTGTGCGCATGTGCAGAGTTGCCAGACGAAGGGAAGAGCTAAAGAACAGGGGTCAACTTGGGAGTAAGGCCACAGGTGGACGATGAATGGCCCCTCCCAGAGGAAATGAAAGAGGAGCGAAAGGGGAGTGGAGTTTGCAGGAGACCATTAGTTCGCTTAATTGGTTCGTGACTCTGAGACTCCTTGCCAAGTTTTGCCGATATCGGCCTGGCAGCTCTCCAAGCCAGAGAAGGTCTGTGACTGTAAATCCTCCCTCAAAAGACTTTGCTGGATGTGAATGAGCAGAATTCACAGTCAATTAATAAAGTAGGTATTTGTTGGGACAAGGAGTTTGCTTCAGGCTCTTGGGAAGCCTCGGTCAGAACAGAGTCAGCCTTAAACCGGTGAGGATTGAACTGGTGGCAGTCGGCAGAATTAGCCTGCAGTACTGAATTCTCACCACTGCACCACCACATCTCTACTCCTTTCCACTCGGAGCCTCTAAGATTCAATCACAATCACATGCACTGGGTGGGGTGGGGGTTGGGAAATGCAAGGACTCCCTCACCGTGAACCAGGATTCACTTCCAAAGGCAGCTTGGCATCGGGTTTTTGTCCCACACAGAGAGGTGTCACCAGGGGCAGAGAGGAAGGGGACATGTACTCAGAGTCTTCGTCGTTCCCAGAGGTCTCTCCAGAGAGCAGCTTCGGGGCAACCAATGACCTGCGGGGGAGAAGACAATTCAGGTTTGCAATCTGTGATAGGAGGGCAGCCTCTGCCGATGAAAATTTTAAAGCGAAAGTTGGGAAGGCTTTTGGTCCATGTGTGAAAACCTTTCCAAAGCTTAGCTTTGTGACTCGCAATGTGCCCAGTCTTGCATCACAAATGACACTTCTAGCAATGTGGCTGCACACACACAACACACACACCAGGCCTCACACTCTCTTAAGAGAGAGGTGCCTCTGCAGCTGCTGAGATCCAGTTTAATCCTATTCTAGGATAGGATAGGATAAGAAAATTGGATGATAGGATAGGATAGGATAAGAAAATTGGATGATAGGATAGGATAGGATAAGAAAATTGGATAGGATAGGATAGAAAAGAATAGAATCAATATCAATATAAATCGTAAGGATAACAAGCAACAAGTTACAGTCCTGCACTCCTACGTGGGAGGAGATGGATGAGAGGAACGATGAGAAGACTAATAGTAACAGCAATGCAGCCTTAGTGAATAGTTTGACAGCGTTGAGGGAATTATTTTGTTTAGCAGAGGGATGGCGTTTGGGGGAAAAAACTGTTTTTGTATCTATTTGTTCTGGTGTACAGTGTCCTATAGCATCATTTTGAGGGTAGGAGTTGAAACAATTTATGTCCAGGATGCCAGGGGTCTGTAGATATTTCCACAGCCCTCTTTTTGACTCTTACAGTATACAGTATATAATCCTATTTTCGTTTCATGAGGTTGAACTCAACCCTTGTGGGGTTTCTCCCACGTACAGTCACCCTGAGCCGTCCTATTAAACCTCCCCAAACGAAATGAAAACTCCAGCCTCATTTACCTAAGCAGCTTAGCCGAAAAATTGTCCACTCCATTTTGTGCCTTCCGGCATCATGGAAAGCGATGCCTTCGCTACAGAGAGGATCAGAAACAAATGAGGAACCAGAAGCCAACTGGAAACTCCCCCGAGAGTTTCGACAGAGTTTCTAACTTCGAGTCACCGATTGGGCAATTGGCTGATGGCGCAACGTTCTTAAAACTTTCCGTGGCTGGAGCAGCTTCCTTGGGGAAAACAACGTACCTTACAGAGAGAGAGTAGATGGCATTGGCAGAAGAAGATGGTTTGATCTTAGCATGCTCGCCGTCTAAGCCAGCGGGAAGCCCGAGTTGATTCTGCAAAGAAAACATCCGGGTTAGAGGCCATCCCCGGCGTACCAAAAGAGGGATGCTTATTAAGCCTGTTGTGAACTTTTCTGCCGTTGGAAAAAAGGCCCACTTCGGCATCACCTGTTAGCTTTTAGCCAGTGCATTTGCACTCAAGGAAGGCATCACCACCACATGGGCCCAACTCTTTGGTCAGCTCTTGAATGGCCGGAAGAAATAGCAAGGTTTTTGTCCATTTGAGCCACGGTGGCGCAGTGGTTAGAGGGCAGTACTGCAGGCGACTTCTGCTGCCTGCCTGCAATTGGGCAGCTCGAATCTCACCAGGCTCAAGGTTGACTCAGCCTTCCGTCCTTCCGAGGAGGGTAAAATTGAGGACCCAGATTGTTGGGGAGGGCAAGAGGCTGACTCTGTAAACTGCTTAGAGAAGGCTGTAAAAGCACTATGAAGCAGTGTATAAGTCTAAGTGCTATTACTAAGTGGGAGGGAAGGAAGGAAGGAAGGAAGGAAGGAAGGAAGGAAGGAAGGAAGGAAGGAAGGAAGGAAAGACGGACTGTGGTGGCACAGTGATTAGAATGCAGCATTACAGACTAATTCTGCAGAGTGTCAACAGTTCGAATCGCAGCAGGCTCAAGGTTGACTCAGCCTTCCGTCCTTCCGAGGTGGGTAAAATGAGGACCCAGATTTTGGGGGGCAAGAGGCTGACTGTAAAACCGCTTAGAGGGAGCTGTAAAGCACTGTGAAGTGGTATATTAAGTCTATTTCCTCAGGAGTTACAAGATCAAACTCATCCCAACTAACCAAGGCGGCCAAGGTCTCCCCTAACTCAATGATCCCCAATAGGCGCATGTCATACTGGAAACGGTTCACGGACAGACATACGACCCCACCTCCTCCCCATGGGAAGTTCTGCACGCACACATGGTCGCACTCACCACTGGAGTGTCCAGGCTGAGCGTACTGCCCAGCCGGTGAGGCTCCACCCTGGCATCCATCTGAGAAGGCAGCGAGAAGGGGAGGGAATGGCGGTTCTTCAGCTCCCTGCTGGCCCAGGCTTCCGTGGGGGCCTTCAACATGGGCCGGGAGGGCCAGAGCTCCCCCTGGCGGTTACAGGGCACGGGGGGCAACTTGTCCCTGGAAGGACCGTCTCCTGGAGTGCAAGGCAAGGGTCGTCTCTGGGACCGAGACTCTGCCCCGATGGCGTGGGGCCTGTCCGGTGGAGGAGGCGGCGGGAGATCTCGGTGAGTTGGTGGGATCGGCAGAGGTTTGTCTTTGTGGAGAGAACCGGGTGCAGCCTATAGAATAAGGGTGATATTTTAACCTTTTTTCTCTGGTTTCTCTTGGTGGCTTTCAGATGCCTGGACTTCAACTCCCAGAACCCCTCAGCCACCCATGGAATTCAAAAAGTCCATCAGAAGTTTCCAGCCACTGATAAAAACAATAATTGGATTGTAACAGGCAGGTTATAGAAGAAAAGTGACTCTCGAGTGAATATTACATATGTCAAAGTTTGTAAAGATCCACAACATTCAGTCACCGCAGACAGATATCTACGAGACCGTCTTCTGCCACATACCTCCCAACGTCCGATAAGATCACACAGGATGGGCCTTCTCCGGGTGCCGTCGACTAGACAATGTCGTCTGGCAGCTCCTCGGGGGAGGACCTTCTCTGTAGCTACCCCGGCCCTATGGAACGATCTACCCCCAGAGAACCGGACCCTCCCCACTCTCTCGGCCTTCCGAAAGTCTACTAAGACCTGGCTATTCCGGCAGGCCTGGGGCTGTTGACCTCTTGAATGAGATCCAGCCCCACTAAGATTGAGTGCATGGTGTGTCTTTTAACTTGCTTTGTCTTTCTATTTTTAAATTTTTTAGTGTCCTTTTAAATTGTTTTTATGTAAGCTGCCCGGAGTCCTTCGGGATTGGGCGGCATATAAATTTATTAAACATTAACATTAACAGGAAGAAGTGGGTCCTTGGCAGTGGTGGGATTCAAATTTTTTTACTGCCGGTTCTGTGGGTGTGGCTTTGTGGGCATGGCAGGGGAAGGATACCGCAAAAATCTCCATTCCCTCCCCACCCCACTCCCCTGCTTTCCAGCTCCATTCTCCTGTTCAACAGGACAACAAAAGAAAATTGGCTGGGAGGCAGTGGGGGGCGGGGCCAGCCTATTTGCCGGTTCTCCGAACTACTCAAAATTTCCGCTACCGGTTCTCCAGAACCGGTCAGAACTGGCTGAATCCCACCTCTAGCCCCTGGCTGAAAAAACCAGTCCTTCAAGGCAACTGAGTCATTTAACTCAACAAATTCATCAGCTGGGTGACGAACGATCAAGAAGAGGATAAGTGGGAAAGTCCACCGTGCCATTGAAGAAAATTAGTCAAGCCGAGCAATTTCAGACGGAGCCAGATAGAGCCGAGGTGGCGCAGTGGTTAGGGTGCAGTACTGCAGGCCACTTCAGCTGACTGCTATCTGCAGTTCAGCGGTTCTAATCTCACCGGCTCAAGGTTGACTCAGCCTTCCATCCTTCCGAGGTGGGTGAAATGAGGACCCAGACTGTGGGGGCGATATGCTGACTCTGTAAACCGCTTAGAGAGGGCTGAAAGCCCTACGAAGCGGTATATAAGTCTAACTGCTATTGCTATTTTGAGCCTGGTTGTTTTCTTGCAGATGTTTCATTACCCAGCCAGGTAACATAAAGTGCTAGCTGACATCATCTAGTGTTGAAGATGTTACCTAGTTGGGTAATGAAACATCGTCAAAAAAGATAACGCCAAGGATCCCGCAGTTCGACCCTCAACTGCAAATGCTCTCGTCCATTGGTAAGACATTTCAGGCAAGACATCTTCCTCGCCAGTCTACAAGTTCTGGTACCTGCGGTATCTGCGAGACCGTCTTCTGCCACATACCTCCCAATGGCCAATAAGATCACACAGGATGGGCCTTCTCAATGTCGTCTGGCGGCTCCTCGGGGGAGGACCTTCTCTGTAGCTGCTCGGACCCTATGGAACGATCTACCCCCAGTGATCTGGATCCTTCCCACTCTCTCGGCCTTCTGAAAGGCTACTAAAACCTGGCTATTCCGGCAGGCCTGAGGCTGTTGACCTCATGAATGAGGTCCAGCCCCGCCTAAATTGAGTGCATGAAGTGATTTTTTTAATCTGTTTTTCTTTCTCTATTTTTAATTTTTATCCTTTTAGTGATGTATTTCTGTAAGCCGCCCGGAGTCCTTCGGGATTGGGCGGCATATAAATTTATTGAACTTGAATTTGAATTTACCTTGGAAGTGGTTCCTGGGCTTGAGGCTCCAGGTGGGTTGGACACCCGCTGCTGCTGCTGCAGAAGGTCCAGCCGTGGAGGTACTGGGGGAAGTGCTGCCTGCGGAGTCATTGAGAATGGAGAAGGAGGACGCTCTACCTGGAGACAGGCCAAGAGGAAATCCAGTGAAGACGTTTTTAAAAATCCGGGCTAATAATCAAGTTTAACACTACCTTGGCATTTCAAGTCACCTTCTCTTCAACTCAAGGGGGAGGCCTTCTGTTTATCCTCTACCTGTTCTGACCTCAGCAGAAGCAAAAAACAGGCTCCTTGTCCCGAAAACCCCCTTTATTTACCTCTTGTGAATTAATGGCATTCACACACCGAACAGAAATACGAACTGTTGTCTCCTACGACTACCACTCCCCTTTCCTTTTATTCCCAAGCCAGGAAGGGGCCATTCAGTGTCCACGTATACCTTACTTCCCAAGTCGACTCCTTGTCCTCTGTTGTTCTCCTCTCCTAACAGCTCTGCGCATAGACACATCTGGAACAAGCCCCAGCTGTTCTTCCTCCCCACTTATCTCAGGCTCCAAAGGCAGCTGCCTCTCCGGTGGCTGGGAAATGTCGGACAGCCCTGGCTCTATCTCTGCATTAGAGCATTCATCAGAGGCTACCCCAGGCTCCAGCGCTGGCCCAAATTTCTCCCCACCTTCCTCATCCTCAGAGTCTGCCGCCAGCTCCGCTGGTAGCCGGCGAGCCACAACAGTACCCAACAAATACGAGCAGGTGCTCTTCCTTCCTGTTCATTCCAATATCTCAGCAATAACAAGGCCTGTTTTGTCACTGATTCATCTGCATGCTGTTCTTCAACTTGCAATGAGCATGGTTTTTAAAGGCGATAGATGGCCCCCTTAAGGGGCAGCCAGCAGCTGAGGGCACAGGACTGAGGATACTTGGGCACAGGCCTGGAACTGGTCTCCGCTGAGGCACAGCGATCCCAAAAATCATTAACAGATCCCAAGGGAGGAGAAAACAAAATGGGTCCATCTATTATGCAAATCAAATGTGGCAGGACAACAGACGGGCAATGGCAGCCTCAGCAAGGGCTACGTTTTCCAAGTTGATCGCGAATTCATTACTCAAGAAGACGCAAAGAGTTGCATGGCTAACCAGCACATTCAAATACAACAAGGCAGTATTTGGGTGGGTGTAAAAGACCACAAAACTCAAACACACACACACACGCACACACACACATTACCAATTTGAGTTTTGCATGGCTGCTGGGAGGAAATGTATCAGGATCAAAGTGCTGGCAGAATGGATAGGGCTGCTGACTGCAGTATTTTACTGCAGAACTCCCAGCTGACCGGCAATTATAGACAATTATTGACACTAGGGACTTTGAATTGAAATGGGAATCCTGACAACCAACTGAAACCAAATGCTAGAAATCAATCTACCTACCTGCCTACCTACCTACCTACCTACCTACCTACCTACCTACCTACCTATCCCATTGTAATTTATATTCTGTACTTCCATGGGGGAGACCAACAGTCCAGTCTTACCTTTGCACCAGCCAGCTCTTTCATCAGGAAGAGTGAGTCATCCGTTCTGTCATCGTCATCGTCATAATTTGGAGAGGGGGCTCCTTCTGCCCCTTGCCTCAGAAGCCCTCCCCCTCCTCGGGGATCAAAAGGGTCCACCACAATGGGCTCCGTGCCTTTAATTTCACACCGGCAGAACGGGCATCCCTGCCCCTCCGATTCCTGCAGGCAGAGAGCAAGAGGGGGGACGGGACATACGGACCAGGTTGATTCACTCAGGGCCACCCCATGGAATGCAGCAGCAGGATTATCTGGGAGGGAAGGGGGGAGGGAGGAAAGAAAGTGGAGGGAAGGAAGGGAAAGGAAGGAAGGAAGGAAGGAAGGAAGGAAGGAAGGAAGGAAGGAAGGAAGGAAGGAAGGAAGGAAGGAAGGAAGGAAGGAAGGGAAAGGAATCATAACTTGCTACCATTGTAGGAAATTAACTAGTCTGAATGCATGACTAGAGGCCTTATGAGCCCAGCAAAAAAAAGTGGAAGGAAAATCAAATGTTGTAACCCCCCCCTCTCTCTCTCACGCACACACACACACACTCACACAACACCTTTGCCCCCTTCAAGGCTGCTGCACAAGTCAGCCACCCCACATTCGCAACAACTGCACAAAGACGTTGGAGCACAACTGCATAACCGTTGACCCAGCCTAGAGAAAAACACGCCTTTCTAGGCGCCTTTCGCAAAACTGGCAACAGCGGTGATGGTGACGCCAGAGACCCAGACAGGCACACTGGGCCTGGTGCCGCTTTCCGTAGGGGCTGCAGAGGGCCCTGTTCCAAGGAGCGGGGCTCTGACACGGGGGCAACCCCCATACCTGCCATGACGTGAGACAAGAAGTGCACATGAGGTGCCCGCAGGGTTCTATCTTCACATCTTTGTCGTTTTCGGCACAGATTTTACAGAGCTGGAAAGTGGAGCCCATCTCACAGTAGAGTTCGTATTGCTCCTGAGGGTAAGAAGCCAGAAAAGGGACAGATCTTAAAAACACCTTCCTGGAAACAGCCTTTTAAAAGCTCAGCTTCAAGAAGGGCTGCGGAGAAGCGAAAGCTGGCAACGCATTGCTTCTTGTCCTGCCTTCAGGTGCTTTGGAGAATAGCTTGACTCCCTCTTCTTTGTGGCAACTCCTGAGATATTGGAGGATTGTTATCATGTCTCCCCTGGTCCTTCTTTTCATTAAACTAGACATACCCAGGTCCTGCAACCGTTCCTCATACGTTTCAGTCTCCAGTCCCCTAATCATCTTCGTTATCCTTCTCTGCACTCTTTCTAGAGTCTCCACATCCTTTTTACATCATGGCGACCGAAACCGGATGCGGTATTCCAAGTGTGGCCTTACCAAGGCATTATAAAGTGGTATTAACACTTCAAGTGATCTTTTTAATTGAATTTTTAATTGAATTTTTTTAAAATTTAAATCAGATTTTTTTAAAAAACAAATATCAAATGTATTTCAATAAAATGCTTTCGGAGTAAAAATCTATCTAAAGATAGTTTTCTATTTAAGATACATTAATGATTTAGTTTATTCAGCATGAAACGGAGCTTAGTGATGTAGCATGAGGAGGCTGTATAATCTGCAATATTGGGACTGTCGGTGAGTCAACAGCGGGTCAGAGGAGGAGCAGCTGCAGGACAGAGATGGCAGCGGCTCTTTAAAAATTATGATTTAAATTGGGTTGATTTAAATCATGATGAGGCGTCTCCAAACTTGGCAATTTTAAGACTTGTGGATTTCAACTCCCAGAATTCTTCAGCCGGCATTCTGGGAATCAAAATCCACAGACCTTAAAAGTTGGCAGGTTTGAGAGAGCTCTGGGAAGCAAGGGAGGAGGGGAATGAGTGATCTCCGTTCACCTGGGTGACTTTAATGTGGTCCTGGGGTGTGGGTTCACACAGGCCGGTCAGGTCCGGGTTCTGATTTCTTCCATCGGGATACAAGTAACTAGAGGAGAGATGCAAAGATGATAGATTTTAAAAGGAAGATACAGCTAAACAGAGCAGAGCCTCAGACAAAGGGGAGAGATGACATTCTCGCGGAGGGCTGAATTAGGAGTTCAATCTTAATTATGAAGAGGTAAAGGTAATTATAAAGGTAAGGGTTCCCCTCCCACAAATGTGTTAGTCGTTCCCGACTCTAGGGGGCGGTGCTCATCTCCGCTTCGAAGCCAAAGAGCCAGCACTGTCCGAAGACGTCTCGTGATTAAGTGGCCGGCATGACTCAACACCGAAGGTGAACGGAATGCGGTTCCCTTCCCACCAAAGGTGGTTCCTATTTCTCTACTTGCATTTTTATGTGCTTTCGAACTGCTAGGTTGGCAGAAGCTGGGACAAGTCATGGGAGCTCACTCCGTTAGGCGGCGCTAGGGATTCGAAACACCAATCTTTCTGATCGATAAGCTCAGAGTCTTAGCCACCGAGCCAGCACGTCACTGAAACCTTACAAGGCCCCAAATTTGGGGGGGGGGGGGGGGAATTTAAGCTGTGATTCCCCTGTTGATGAAAACAGAACAGGTACCACGGCTTCCAGTTGCTCAGAGCCAAACCTGTTGCTCAATGCTTTAGCCAATCAGAGGTTTGGCATTTGAAGGAAGCTTGCACCGATTTGCTCCAGGTGGCCTGGGGAAGGACGTCACATGCACCGTGACAACATCACCGCGGACATAAGGCCACACACCCATTGGCATCAGAGATCGCTGTGCAAGTTCATAACTGCCTCTTTTTGCACAATGAGGCGCTGAAACACCTGCCATCTTTTTGATCTTGTTGTGGTTTGTTCCTGATGCCTATCTGTCAAACGCTGCAGGGCTGGAAAGAGAAACTCAAATCTGTTGCACATCGAAGGCCTGTGCAAAACCTTGAATTCAGAGGCCTGATGAGGCAGGTTATATTAGGACAAGCACAAGGGCCATGCTGGCTTTCAGAGAAAGAGCCAATGTTGTGGCCCGCCAGTGGAGATTCGGAAAGTGAGGAGGTTGGGGAGGAACCTGGGCCAGTCCTGGAATCTGGGGGAAGGCTCGGATGAGGGCTCTGTGTCGGAGGCAGAGAGGGGGCCAAGGCCGTATGCCAGTTATCAGCTGCCTTTGGAGTCGAACATCAATGAGGCAGCTGAACAGCTGGAGCTTGTTCCCAGTGTGCGCATGCACAGAGCTGCCAGACGAAGGGAACAGCTAAAGAACAGGGGTCGACTTGGGAGTAAGGCCAAAGGTGGACGATGAATGGCCCCTCCCAGAGGAAATAAAAGAGGGGAGAAAGGGGAGTGGAGTTTGCAGGAGACCATTAGTTCACTTCATGGATTCGTGACTCTCCAAGACTCCTTGCAAAGTTCTGCAAATCTCAGCCTGGCAGCTCTCCAAGCCAGATAAGGTCTGTGACTTTAAATCCTCCCTGGAAAGACTTTGTGGGATGTGAATGAGAGGAATTCACAGTCAATTAATAAAAGGGGTTTTTGTCAGGACAAGAAATTTGCTTCATGCTCTTGGGAAGCCTCGGGCAGAGCAGCCAAGGACAGACTGAATGCCTTTCCGTTTTTCAATTGCAGGGAATCCTCAACTTACAACTGGTTGCTTAACTAGCATTTGACGTTATGACGGACTCAAAATATGTTATTTATGGCCCGTCCTTAGGTCGCACAATTGCATTTTGAGAATTTCTGACCTTTTAACTGGGGGGAAAAATGATCACTGGTTAAGCGGGATTATGATTTATAAGTATGTGATTTGCTTAACGACGGCAGTGACTCGGTTAACCACCGTCATAAAAATCAAGTCCAGCACATGGTGATTTGACTCGTGATCCCAATGGCTCACAAGCAAAATTCTGGGCTCAACGGTGATCATAAGTCAAGAATTGCCTGCAGAGGCACCTTGACTGAAAAAAGAACGAACCAGAGTTATGATACGGCACCAGAAGACGTTACTTACAAGCCTTCCCTGAAGCCATCAATCAGTGCTTGAAAAAGAGGTTTGTTGTGGGGAATTGTCTGGAGGATGTTTCCATCTGCAGTGACGTAGCCAATAGCCCACTGACCAAGTCGGGTGCAACTCAGACGAAAAATGTAACTAAAACAACAACAACAACAAAAAGAGATTGATAGCTGAACAAAAACAAATTTGAACTTCCTACATATGAAGTCTTTTTTGAATGACAGCTCAGCAGAAAATCTCTTTTCCCCCCCATCCTGGCAATCGTCATTATCTGAATGCTTCTTTCAATGTGCATTAACAATCATAGCAAGGATGTCGCTTTTTGGATACTCTAAAAGTTGGCTTCCCCCCCCCCCGTTTTTTTTTATTTTTATTCTTTACAAACAGATCAAATCAATGTGCAAACAATAGCAATAGCAGTTAGACTTATATACCGCTTCATAGGGCTTTCAGCTCTCTCTAAGCGGTTTACAGAGTCAGCATATTGCCCCCAACAACAATCCGGGTCCTCATTTTACCCACCTCGGAAGGATGGAAGGCTGAGTCAACCCTGAGCCAGTGAGATTTGAACAGCCGAACTGCAGAACTGCTGTCAGCTGAAGTAGCCTGCAGTGCTGCACTCTAACCACTGTGCCACCTCGGCTCCTATGCAGCACTTGGGTGTCATACATTGCAGTGCAGACCAAGCTGAACAAGTTCATCCCAATCCTTATATTCCATCCACTTAAGTATTCAATAAACACTTGCATTCAATTATAATCCATCATGGTTCAGTTGTTCCATGTTTTCGCTTTGTAATATGAAGAATGCATCCACAAATATTACCCCTTCACTTATTTCAATCATTCGTTGTAACTCTAGAAGTTGGCTTGATCATCCTAGTAGGGATTCCTACTGAGGAATGTCTTAAGCCTGGAGGAATCTTATGGTTTTTGTAAATCACTCAGAGTCTATCAGTCAGTGACATGGGCAGTATCTACATATGATTGACAAATAAGTTTTTTTTTATAAAGATTTTTTATTTTTGTTACATAGACAACATATACACACAACAATAGAGAAACAAAAACAAAATGGAAAAAATGGATTGACTATATACAAAATAAATACGGGACCAAGAAATTCCAGTTAGCCTATGCTTAAGATCAGAAATGATTTAAATTGTTTAAAGTTAATTCAGCAAGAAGAAGCTAAGATCAATGTAGAGATGTCATTAATTTCTTTATTTCTTTTTTCTCAATAAATTTTAGACTGTGTTTGTTAAAAATCCATACCGTGTACGGGTTCCGGGAAGTCGGGGGGGGGGGGGAGGAGGGGGGTTGGGGGGGAGGGAGGGAGGGGCATACATTAGGCTAGACAAGAATTTGGTGGTAAACTAGAACTATTTTGACACACAAAAAATTGTACTCTGATGTCTTACTGATTGAGGAATGATGAAATGTTTGTTTTAAAAGAAATAAAACTTTTGAACCTTAAAAAAAAAAAAGAGAGAAACAAAAACAAAAAAGAAAGAATAAAAAAACACACAACCCCCCCCCCCCCAATCATCACATACATCATGTCGTTTGGTTACAGGTGTTTTAACATTTATCATTCTTATACATTTATTATTTCATTTAATAGGTTATAATTTAGTATCATTTCTTATTCCCCTACCTGTGGCAATCCATCCAACTACGTTTCCCCCCCCACACACACCCCGTATCTCTCTTTATATATATATTTAATACACAAAACAATAAAACACACACACACAAACACAAAAAAAGAAAAAAAAAACACACACACAAAAAAACACCATCATTACATATAGCATGTCGTTTGGTTACAGGTGTTAATCTGTAAGTTAATCACCAATATGCCTGTTGTGGCCCACCAGCAGAGCTGGCAGCAGATTCGGACTGTGAGGAGGGTTGGGGAGGAAGATGGGCCAGTCCTGGAGTCTGGGGAAGGCTCTGATGAGGGCTCTTTGTCGGAGGCAGAGAGGGGGCCAGGGCCATCTGACAGTTATCAGCTGCCTTCGGAGTCAGACATCAGTGAGGCAGAAGAACAGCTGGAGCCTGTTCCCAGTGTATGCACAGAGTTGCCAGATGAAGGGAAGAGCTAAAGAACAGGGGTCGACTTGGGATAAGACCACAGATTAACAGTGAATGGCCCCTCCCACAGGGAGTAAAAGAGGAGCGAAAGGGGACTGGAGTCTGCAGGAGACAATTAATTCATTCCTGCATTCTAGCCAAGTATTGCGGCGTCTGAAAGTTATCGGCCTGGCCACTCTCCCAGCCTGATAAAGGTCGGTCATTGGGAACTATCTTGAAAGACTGTGGAAGAGGAAAGACTTGGCTGGGGAGGAATCCACTGTAATTTAAATAAAAGGGGTTTAACGGGACAAGGGCTTGGTGCTGCTGGGGAAACCTAGGTCAATTTATGGTGTTTCGAATTTAGGGCGTCGCTGGCATCAACTATTTTTTCTTTCTTTTCCACAAGTCTTTTTTATTTCCATTTCATTCTATACAATCACGTTTACTGTGCATAACCGAGGCATATAACATTGGGTAATAAACACAGCCCTCACTTTTATAGAAAATGCCCCCTACAATACAAACCCAATATACCGCCTTAGCCCACCATACACCCTCTTTCAACCCCCTCCAACTTTCATTCTTCCTTCTCTCATACCGCTCTACACCTACTTCCCCTCCCCCTCTATCTAACCCTAACCCCATCACTCCCTCTCTTAATCCATTCCCTCCCTTCCTTCTCCTCCTCCTCTCTCTCACCCTCTCCACCCTCCTTCTTCTTTCACTCAGCTCCTCCCTTCGGTATACTTCTATTACCTTCCAATATATTCAGTTTGTTCTGTTTTGACATTAACATTAAAAAGCCACAGTATACAAGTGCAATCATGCTTTAGAATTTAACACATATTATATTTCCCCCCTCCCCCCCCTCCCCCTAGATCCCCACCTCCCTTCCCTCCCCCCGACTTCCCAGAGCCCATACATGGTATAACTTTTTGACAATCACAGTCTAAAATATCTCTACATTGAACTCAGCTTCTTGCTGTTACCCAAATTTTTAACAGTTTAAGTTATTACTGATTTTAAGCATAAGCTATCTGGAGTTTCTTAGTCCCGTATTTGCTTTGTATATAATCAATCCATTAACTATTTTTTGACTTATAAAATGCTTAAGCAGACCATGAATGGAGGTTAGAAAGGATGCCTCGAAGCACTCACCTTCCAGGTTTATGAATGAACTTCTGAAGCCGGGCTTTGACTTCATCGTAGGTGAGGAATGCCATGTAGCCAGGATGAGTCACCGCAAGGCTATTCCAGTTTCGGAGCAAAGAGGACCAGGGCTGGATTTTTTTTGGGGGGGGGGGGGGGTGAAAAGATAGGGAGTTATTTCAACAAGGAAAGAGCCCTTCCAATCGTAGCTCATTCCACTTCCCCTGCAGTCCCCTCCCCTCCGTGAATTGACTTCAGCAACGTTCATCCTCAACTGTTACACGAGGTGTTTCCCTCTATATAAGAGGTTATTAGAGGGTGTTTCTCTCTCTCATCATGTATTTCATTTCTCTCCTTGTGTCCGAGCTGAGTGGTAAGGGAATTTATCTCCATGTATATGCTTCTATATATTGGAATATAAGCCACTTTTAATTGTCTGGAGGCTCTGTGTGCTGTGTGTTGTGTTTTGCTCCTGGGTTTATCTCATAGTAATAGTTACGCTGCCAAAACTCTGACAGGTTATGGGCCCAGTATGCTTCTGCTCCCATAAATTGCTCTTAAAACCATCCATGTTAATGGGTCTTTTGCCCACATACATAGATTCACAACCACAAAAATGGAAGTACACAAATAAAATAGCAGCAGAGCATTTAATGGCCCTCCAATTTTTCTCTTCACAGCTTTCCCTACATGCCAGGGTATCAATCCTTCCTGATCACAGAAATCCAAACGTTCACCATAAGACAGAGAGATTTGGGAGGCAAGGAAGCCAGTAGATGGAGAGAAGGAAGCCCTGAGGGTTGAGGCTGTGCGAGTCAAGGAGAGGAAGACCAGCCATTTCGGCAGGAGGGGGAGAAAAGCTGTTTCAGTGGCGAACCAGTGTCCGTCTTTGGGAAAATCGTGGCTCATCAAGAAAAAGAAAAAAGCTTACCTGAAACAGACGGGTGAAAATATCAAATTCAAACACTGAAATGTAATCATTGCATGTCAGGTCGATGGTGGATTTCAACGCCATGGCTTCCAATCCGGAACTGATGGGGTGGACTTCATGTAGGGCTTGGCGGAAGGTTTTCCATGGGACAATGGTCCTAACAGTGGGATAAAATATAGATATTTATATATAGGGATGGTTACTTTTGCATCGTAGGAACTTAAAACGTCTGCTGATTCAAGCAAAAGACTTCTTCCACCCTGTGTTGCCTTTCCTTAAAGACTCTAACCCCTACTCGAATTGTATGAGTGTTGAGTTCTTAAATGATGTAGTGCCTGTATGTCGTAAATTGTTTGTCCTTCCCCCCTCCTTTGAACTGTGAGCCGCCCTGAGTCCCCCCAGGGAAAAGGGCGGCATACAAATAAAGTGAAATACAATACAAATACAATTCCTAGGAGAGCCAATCAGATTAGGACAGCGTTTCCCAACCTTATTTTAAGATGTGTGGACTTCAACTCCCAGGGGGTCCTCTGGGAATTGAGGTCCACAAGTCTTAAAGTTGCCAAGTTTGGGGACCTCTGCTCTAGGAAGTCACTGAACAAGAAAGCTCTGTCCCACTCTTACTTCCTAGCCATAAATATTCAAAGCACAAATGTGATACTGGGCATTATAGTGTGTCAAGGTACTGGGGATTTAATAGCTGCCAGCTGATGAAAGGTTGTAAGCTGTAATCAGTAAACTGATGCAATGTAAGGCAAGGCTGATGCAATGAGGTGTCTCTCTCTCTATATATATAAGTGGTCATTAGAGGGTGTTTCTCTCTCTCATCATGTATTTCATTTCTCTCCTTGTGTCCGAGCTGAGTGGTAAGGGAATTTATCTCCATGTATATGTTTCTATATATTGGAATATAAGCCACTTTTAATTGTCTGAAGGCTCTGTGTGCTGTGTGTTGTGTTTTGCTCCTGGGTTTATCTCATAGTAATAGTTACGCTGCCAAAACTCTGACACGTTATGGGCCCAGTACGCTTCTGCTCCTATAAATTGCTCTTAAAACCATCCATGTTATGTTATGGGTCTTTTGTCCACATACATAGATTCACAACCACAAAAATGGAAGTACACTAATGCAGGCACATTTGTTCCAAAAATGAACCGCTTTGAGAGAAACAATGTACAATGACTGAAAGCTATAATCCTTAATTTGTCCAATAACTGGTTAAAGCAGCTACCGACGTTAACAGCAGTATAAAAGGAATGTCACATAACTGCATCTCAATAAGATCTCTGACATTTAAGTAACTGTTCTGAGATACTAAAGGAAGGAAGCAACGAAGGAGGACCAACTGCTTGCAGGCAAGGTTATGAAGTGCACATATTTCATGAGTCTTAATTTGCAGATACGCCGCCCATATTTCATGTGGGAAAAACTTGAATCTGGAATGCAATCAAAATTAATCTCCAAAGATAAACATCTCAAGTTATGGCAGTCTAGCCTGTTGAAGCCAAGTGAAACATCAATTCCTCAACAAATCAACCATGAGCACATTTTCTCCCCCGTGTCAACCCTTCTATATCAAGGAAAAGGGCAAAGCTGAAGATTGTCATATGTGTGTGTGTGTATTTTAACCCTATAAGGGTGGGGGCTACGGTCAGATAAATTCAAAGAAATACTTGAATGGCTTCACCCAGCCTTTACAGTCCAATAGTTTTGGCGTTCCATCCAGTGGTGGCATTCAAAATTTTTTACTACCAGTCCTATGAGTGTGGCTTGATGGGCGTGGCAGGGGAAGGATACTGCAAAATCCCCATTTCCTCCCAATCAGCTGGGATTCGGGAGGCAGAGAATAGATGAGGCCGGGGCCAGAGGTGGCATTTGCCGGTTCTTCGAACTACTCAAAACCTCCGTTACCGGTTCTCCAGAACTGGTCAGAACCTGCTGAATACCTATCTGTGGTTCCATCTCACATATGTTGGATGTGGCAAAACCACAAGAGACGAACCCCTCCAGTTATGTGTTGCCTGAAGAATTGCCAGAAGTCTAGCAGCTTATTCTGGAAATTGTACTTACTTCTCCTCGAAGGCTCTTCTCCAAAACTCGGCTGCATCGGCCTTCGTGATTCGGAAAGTGTCTCCTTGGAAGAGTCCATTTGGGAAGATGCCTTTCAGTTCTGCCAGCATGTGGCTGAAGATCAGGGACAATTTGGTCAGGTTGCGCCTGCGAGGACAGAAAAGCACATCTTTGTAACTCTAAGGCCAACCCCACAGAGTCATTCTGGATAGTGAGTTGAGTGGCATATTAATCAAGCAAATAAATAGAATACTTCATTGTCATTGTACGTATATACACAGTATACCCATACAACGAAATTCACATAACCCACCCAGAGTCCAGGCCCAACACTCGACAGCCCCAAACACCCACCCTCCAAAAATTCCCCACACCTAAACCACCCAAGCATCCACGCAACAGACCAAGTAACGCTGTCCAACAGCTGACTGATGGTGACCCTTTAGTTCATCGTTGAGTGCAATTATAGCTCTGGGATAAAAATTATTCAGAAGGCGTGTGGTCTGAGTTTTAATTCTTCTGTATCTTCTGCCACGTGCCATGAAAGCAGCAAGCAGAAAATGAAAGAAGAAACGGGAACGTTGATTTTTCGCTTCACATTCTGAATTGGGTTTTTCTAACCATGCATTCAAATTCACAGCAGATTGGAAATTTAGCCTTACAGAACTTTTCAAGCCCTCTTTATCTCTGCGTTTTTTATTTGCCTACCCAGGGAGGTGCAACAGAAAGATGGCTAAAATGCTTTTGAAGTAAGGCAGAAAAACGATGACCCAGCTAGGAGTTACAAGCCCTTCAATCAGTGCTATATAATGACCATCCGTCCAGACAACATTTCATTCAGAAGAATTCCAATCATAATTTAAGTGTACCTTATTAAGCAAATTAAGGTTTGGATAACTGAGTGCGCAAGCTACCTATTCTCAGGTTACTCAGGTTTCAGGTTTCGTTTTATGTATATGCCGCCCTATTCCCAGCGGGACTCAGGGCGGCTCACAAACCCAAGAGGGGAAGGGAAACACAAGAATTACAAATACAAGCATTTAAAATAACCAAGAGACACACAATCGAGAGGGGAAGGGGAACTCATCAACCCCAGGCCTGCCGACACAGCCAGGTTTTAACGGCTTTTCGGAAGGCCTGGAGAGAGGTGAGGGTCCGAATCTCTGCGGGGAGTTCGTTCCAACTCAACACGAGTTTACAAGAAAGGGTACATTTAGGGTGCAGAAGGGACTGCATTTCTTGTTAGAAAATTATCAGCCCCATAGTCAGCAAGAGGGAGGCTCCTCTTGAATAGGCTTGTCTAATCAACAGTGCCAGATGACAACCAAATTCAAAGGATAAGCTTCTTCCTTCACTATTACTGCCCTTCGGTTTTAAGAAGTGAGAACATCTACATGGGGTGCTTCTAATCAACGAGGACTACACGAGAAGTTAACACCATGCGCAACTTACTTTACTCACACACATGGAAAGTCGGGGTATGGACCGTAAAACGTACAGATTGCTAAATCTCCTCCCCACACACACTTTTCATTGCCCAAGGGTGATCTCTTCTGCTAGCGTCCTCACAGTATTTGATCGCCTTAAAGCAATGTTACCTCTGGACAAAATTGATGAGAATCTGACTGATGATGGCTTCTTTTGTTCCAGGAAAAAAAGGAAGGAACAAGCACCAATTATGTTTGGAACTTCATGACTGGGCTTAAAACACAATTTTTGCATAAATAATAAAATGTTCAAGTGTCAAATAGAAAAGGATGTTCTGACCTAGGCTTCCTGAGACAGTAAAAAGCACACGCTTAGTCCCCAAAACCCTCTTTTTATTTCAACGGCTGTTAATCATGTTCCTTCACAGCCCATAATGAGTCACAAAACAGTTTGTGAAGAGTCCTACAGTAGTCTGCCAAAGTCCTTCGGGATAAGGCAGATAAGCACCCACCTTTATCTCCCTTGAAACGCTGCCAAAGACCTAATTGGCAATTAGCTTTGCAAGGCTACACGGAGCACAGAGTCAAAACGGAGTTTCAGAGTTTAAACCGACCAGAACGAACCAAGTTGCTTCCTGCAAAGGCTCCCGTGCCTTTGCTCCTCCTTTATGTCCTATGGGAGGGGCCAATCACCTCCAAGCCTTACTCCTGAGTCGCCCCTTTTGTCTTAACTGCTCGCCTTCTGGCAGCTCAGCGCATGCGCGCACTGGGAGGAGGCTCACACTGTTCTTCTGCCTCGCTGATGTCCAACTCTGGAGGCTCTGAAGGCAGCGCATAACTCCCAGACGGCCCTGGCACCCTCTCTGCCTCCGACGCAGAGCCCTCATCCGAGCCTTCCCCAAACTCGAGGTCTGGCCCATGTTCCTCCCTAACCAACAAAGGTCTCTGGAAGTCAGCATACATTAAACAGGATGTGCGCTTTACTTACAGAACTTACATAGAGCACCAAAGATATGTGAGGCACTTTCTAGACCTTAAACCCAGAAGGAGCAGACATCTCCTTCTAGCAGCAAAAGAGAGCATTTTTATCTGTTGAGTAGTGACATACCAAAAGGAGACAAGGGGGAAGTGGCCCCCCAAAAGGGAAAATTAAACAGCAAAGGTGGGAATAATGGGAAAAGATAGGGGGGGAAAAACTGGGGGAAGTTACCAAAACAATAGAATTAAAAGGGAGAAAAAAGATTGGGAACAAAAAATATAGAAATTATAAAAACAAGAAAAAGAGAAAGCTAGGCGAATGGGTGGAGAGAAGAGAATATAATATAGTATACTCTCTCGGCCTTCCGAAAGGCTACTAAAACCTGGCTATTCTGGCAGGCCTGGGGGCTGTTGACCTCATGAATGAGATTGAGTGCATGATGTGTTTCTTTTTAATCTGTTTTCCCTTCCCTATTTTTAATTTTTATCTTTTTAGAGTTGTATTCTGTAAGCCGCCCGGAGTCCTTCGGGATTGGGAGGCATACAAATTCATTAAATTTGAATTTGAAGTAAGAGAAGTGGAAGTTCCTGAGAAAAAATGGTTGAAAGGAGGAAAGGAAAGGGATTTACTAGTAGAATAGATTGAAATATGGTAAATATTGCCAATGGTATATAGTTAATATGATGTGAGGGAAATAGACCGACACTATTAATTATGGATAATTAATTGAAATGTTTACTATACAAAATTAAATTTGAAGATATATGTTATCGATAGCAAAATAGAATAATAGATGGAAATGGAATGTTAAATTGGATTTAAGGGGCAAATAATAATATTTATTTTATATATTAAGAAGAAATTAAAGTTAAGCTGGAAAATATGGAAAGAAAATAAGATGACCGAAATGTGAATATGATGTAAAATGAACTATGCATAAGAAAAAATGTAAAGGAGGCGGGGGGGAGAGAGAGACCTGGACAACACTTTTATAAACACTTTGTTTATAAAAGAAGTTAAAATATGTAACAAAAAAATTAAAAAAGAACTTTGTTTTAAAAAAAATAAAAATACAAAGCGGGAAAGGCGGGTGGTGAGATAAGAGTCTTGGCTCTGGGCCAGAGTGGTGAGCCTCCCATCCAAGGAGCCTCCCATCCAAGGATGCACCGTCGTTCAGACGACGGTGCATCGACGGCTGAAGACAACGTAGCTTCACCAGACGCCAGGATGAAAAATTAACACCCTATTAAATGTGCCACATCAAAGCAAGGGATGCTCTGCTTTTTTCACTGCCCTCCACTTGGCTTCCAGTTCTTCATTACTTTCTGGCTCCTGACATCCTGCAGAAAAACAGCAAAAGCTCTCAGCCCCACTGCAGCCTTTAGCGGGGCCTCATTTCCCCGAGTTCAGTTTTCTGCTGCTTCTGCCTCTGACCTGTTCTTTTCCGGCTTCCTGTTTGAAAAACATTCTGCCGTGATAACGGCTCTCTCGCCTTGCAGAAGTCCCTGGGATGTCAACCCGTTCCGTCCTTCTTCGCGCCCGTAAATCTTTTAAAACCATCCTTTTGCGCATCCCGCTAGCTCCTCCAGAACTTCCCGGGAGTTCTTCTGAAGGACAAGAGGTTTTCAAATAAACTAAATCTTAATCTTAAACTTAATCTTAATCTTCAGTTCATTTAACGGGGCTTATTGCATTCAGCAGAAGGGGGGAAAAAACTGCCCTGCAGACTCTGCAGAGAAAACATGTCTGCCTCGCATCCTTTTTCCTGAAATTATGCATCAGGACAACCATCACGAATCCAACTTAAGCAACATTCTCAGATTATTTGGGGGAGGGAGGGAGGAGCCAGATATCCTACTAACTCTCTGGAATACAAGGCAGATTCAAGTAGAAAAGCCTTAGGAAATCTCTCAGCGATTACTACCATTTACTGCTAATTCCTCTCGTACGACAAGCGGAAGATAAATTAAGGAAGGGAAAACACACATGATAATCTGCAGTGATGCAGTCTTGAAACACTTCACAGAATTTCTCTCTTCTGGGTATAAAAATATACCCGTATTTTTTTTAAAAAAATGTAGCGGCTACAGTGCATTGCAGGCTCAAGGTAGATGGCACATGCCGCTTATATTTTAGGGCACCAAGTAAGGTCCGTGATCTTCTAGAATATTCCAAAGGAGAGGCTAAGGCAGTGATGGATAACCTTTTCTGGACCGAGTGGCCGAAGCGTGTGTCAATGCACATGCACAAACCCCCAAATGCAATGTGTGCGCCCCCGTGCATGCACCCTCCACATGCATGTGCCCCCCCATACGTCCCACCCCATGCATGTGTGCGCGGGGCCCTCGCACTCCCCTCATGCATGCACGGCAGAGACCCGAAGACCAGCTGGCTGGTGGGCGGCACATGCGCCTGCGCAGCAGAGCTGAACCGGGGCAACGGCTCGCACACCCACATAGGTTTGCCATCATGTTATCATATACTGGTGGTCCTTGACTTACAACACTTCTTTTAGTGCCCATTCAAAGATACAGCAGCAGTTTTAAAAAGTGACTTATGACAGTTTCCCACACTTATGACCATTGGAGCATCCCCACGATCACATGATCAAAATTCAGATGCTTCGCACCGGGTTCATATTTATGACGATTGCGGTGTCCCCAGGGTCATGTGATCACCTTTTGTGACCTTCTCATTCACTGAGCGACCATGTTACTAACTTAAGCAATGCAATGATTCACTTAACAACTGTGGCAAGAAGAATAGGGCAAAGTCACCGAACAAATGTTTCACTCAGCAACGTAAATTTTGCACCCAATTGCAGTCGCAGCTCCAGGACTTCCCTAAGAGAAGAGCGAATATACTTGGCAAATTTAAACGCAGCTCTAGCAAAACACGAGCAATTCAAATGAAACGCACCGTTACTTTTTCAACCTTAGCCCTAAAAAAATCTACCTACTCGTACTGTCTTACGATTAATATAAAACTCCTTGCAGAATCAAACTAAGTAAACAGGTGGTGCTTTGACAAAATGATTGCATGTTTCAAAAGACAGGTTACAAATTGGAAGACTGCAGATTGGGTAAACAAAACAAAACAACAGGCGGGTTTTTGAGGTATTAATAAATACTAATGTTATGAATGGGCTTTAAACCATGAGACAGACAGACAGACAGAGAGAGAGAGAGCTCAGAAAAAATGTAAATATCCTGTCTAAAAATAACAACGGTGCTTCCTTGTTTACGTTTGGTGAGGAAGACTGAAGACGTACCTGGGGACAGTTTGTGTAAGCAGATCTGGTCCCTCAATCGCTGTTTATTCAAAATGTCCAAACTCAAAGACGGATGAAAGGAAACAAGTCTGCCGCCCCCCCAAAGAAGGACAATAATGCATGTCGTTTCTCCTGATCTGCACTATTAGCTTTAAGCAGGCACCAACCTTTTTCAGGGAAGCCAGATGTGCTGGCTCAGATGTGCGGAAGGGTTCAATTCACAGACTGATAAAGATGCAAGATGTTTAGAAGGGGAAGCCAAGTTTCTACAATCGGGGGGGGGGGGGGCGCAGGCAGGCTACAGGTTTGAGCTCAGACAGAGAAAACGAGGGGCCTGAAAGATCAGAGCAAAGGGGGGGGGGGTAATAGGACCTTTCTTCCTGACGAATTGGGGTTGAGAATGTAACAGGGGGGGATAAAAATTGATTTTTTAAATGTTTTTAAAAGCCATTTTTTAAAATTTAAATCAGATTTGTTTTGTATTCAAATCAGTTTTTTATATCTAAATCGGATTTTTTTGTATTTAAATCAGATTATTTTTGTATTTAAATCGAATTTTTTAGATTTTTGTGAAACTCTATCTGAAGATAGCTTTCCATTTAAGATGCATTCATAATTTAGTTTATTTAGCATGAAATGGAGCTTAGTTATGTAGCAGGAGGCTGTACGTTCTCCAATATTGGGGCTGTCGATGAGTCAACAGCGGGTCACAGGAGGAGGAGCTGCTATGGGACAGGTGATAGTTGCTCTTTTTTAAAATTTAAATCACTAGGAAAAAAGGCTCGATTTAAATCAATTTAAATCATAATTTTTATGATGATTTAAATGGGACTTGATTTAAATCAAATCCACCCTGGAATGTAATTTTGCAGACTGAGGGAGGACGACTAAAAAATCTGCACAAGTGTACGGGTAAAACTCAACTTACAACAATTCATTTAGTAGCCATTCAAAGTTACAATGACATTGAAAAAATGGGACTTGGGACAGTTTTTCGGCCTTACGACCGTCGTACTGTTTCCAAGGTCACGTGATCAAAATTCGGACACTTGGACGTGCAGTGAAGCAAACAAATATTGGAAAATGATTCAATCATGGTTAGAACAAATGGTGGGAGACCAAATCTTGTTTAAACCGGAGATTTTTCTCCTAGGTATAATACCGGAGGGGGTATAAGAAAGATACACTTTATTTAATTATTCATGTACTAACTGCGGCGCGCATAACTTTTGCACAGTATTGGGAAAAAGAAAATGCACCATCAGAGCTAGATATAATCAGAAAAGTGTTGGCCTGTGCTGAAGAGCAGATAGGATCACTCTTGAACTTAAAAATAAAGGGGGAATCAGAATATTTTGAAGTCTGGAATATATATTTATGACTGGTATAAGACAACGTGACAAGACTGGAACAAACTGTATAGACCAGTGATGGGCAACCTTTTTGGCGTGGTGTGTCAAAAATCGGCAAAAAATCGAGCATAACTCGCATGTGTGTCACTTCGACAAAAACATAATTTTGCGCAATTTATAGTTGCTGCTAATGGTGCTCACAGTTCCCATTGGCACTCCGCTGTTCCCTGCTGTGGTGCGGTCGTAACCGACAGTCCCAGGAGTAGACTCTCTGTGCCGGCCTGACTGGAGAGAGGCGCGCACTGTTCCCGCGCTCCTCTCTGCGGGTCCTCCCTCGCCGCGCTGATGATGTGTGTGCGCACGGCACGCACGCCTTACCAGCAGCCCCTGCGCTCAGAAAGGGGCGGCGGCGATACAGTAAGTGAGTGTGGGCGGGGGAGATCACACGTCCCGCCCCCCCGTTCCTCCAGCACAGATTCTTTCATCTTCGGCGGCTGTGCAGGAGCCGAGGATGAATCGCATGAAATCCTGTGCGTGTCACCCCAAATGGCTACGCGTGTCAGCACTGACACGCGTGTCATAGGTTCGCCATCACTGGTATAGACTGTGATTGGACAGAAGGAATGATAATGTATTTAGTGGGCTAATTGTTAATAGTTGTGACTAGCTGTATATAATGTGAACGTATAGTCACTCCGACTTCGGGGTACTGCATTGTTTTAAATGTAAAAATAATAAAAATATATTGAAAGAAAAAAATTCGGACACTTGGCAACCGACTCAGATTTATGACTTAATCCCCTTTTGCGACATTCTGACAAGCTACGTCAATGGGGAAACCAGGTTCACTTAGCAACAGCGATGATTCGCTTAAGAACCGTGGCCAGAAAGGTTGTCGAATGGAGCAAAACTCACTGAACCAGTGCCTCGCTTAGCAACACAAATTTTGGGCTCAACTCTGGTCGTAAGCCGAGAACTACCTGCATAGCAGAATATCAGGATCGCTGGGGTGGCAAATTGCGTTGTGACTTTTAGACCATAACCTTAGGAAGAGTTTCTTTCTGAAAAGTGGGAGGTCTCCCAAAAGCCCAAATCCAAATCCTTTTAGGATCTCAATACAATTTGGCAGAGAAGGAGTAGTGATATTGCTAAAGACGTAGGCTAAAGCCATTAATATTCAGAGTCTCCCCCCCCTCCTCGTCCTGTAGCCCCGTCTTCCTCTCAATGCCGAAATTTGACTTGAGCCTAACCAAATGGAAACATTTAATGACAGCCTTTTCAAATAGTTTTAGAAGCTTGTGAAGAAAAGCAGCATGCGCCTCTCTGGGTCAGGGGGGCCAGGCAAACATCCTAGCTTTACTTCCTCCTTTCCTTCCTACCGCTGTAGATTCGGGCAGTGAGAAGGTTGGGAGGAAGATGGGCCAGTCCTGGAGTCTGGGGAAGGCTCGGACGAGGGCTCTGTGTCGGAGGCAGAGAGGGGACCAGGGACGTATGCTAGTAATCAGTTGCCTTCAGAATCAGACATCAGTGAGGTAGAGGAACAGCTGGAGCCTGTTCCCAGGGTGCGCATGCGCAGAGTTGCCAGACAAAAAGAAGAGGGGTCAACTTGGGAGTGAGGCCACAGGTGGACAATGAATGGCCCCTCCCAGAGGAAATGAAAGAGGAGCAAAAGGAGAGTGGAGTTTGCAGGAGACCATTAGTTCGCTTAATGGGTTCGTGACTCTCCGAGACTCCTTGCCAACTTCTGCAGATATCGACCTGGCAGCTCTCCAAGCCAGAGAAGGTCTGTGACTGTAAATCCTCCCTTGAAAAGTCTTTTCTGGATGTGAATGAGTAGAATTCACAGTCAATTCGTAAAAGGGACAAGGAGTTTGCTTCCTGCTCTTGGGAAGCCTAGAAAAGGAGAACAGAACAGGAAGGGAGACAGATAGCAAAGTCATGAGCCTCTCAGGGAGGTTTCTTATTCAGCCTGCGGTTATCCTGCAAAGCTGAAGGATTCGAACCGCCAAAGTGCCGACCTTTCTGATCGTGTCCCAAATTAGAAGGTTGTTTAATTCAGAGGTCCCCAAACCCTGACCCGTGGATCGGTTTGAGAAGTGGAATGAAGTAGCCATAAATATGATGAGTGGGTGGAAAGTAACTAGTTGGAGCTTGTAATTTTACCGTAAACATTTACTGAAGCTTTAACTCTGGAACTTTGCCCCACCTTAAGTCCTTCGGCTTTGCTTTCACAATGAAAGATCAAATATATAGACAGTGCATTTCTTAAAAACTCAGGCCTGGCCAGAAGGATGCCACCTGTGAGCCATGTGCTTTTCATCTCTGATCCAACTAACAGATTCCACCAAGGTGGTTAAATTGGTGCCTGGCCTCCCAGTAAGAGCCTATTGCACGGAAGCTACAGCTATTGTGAATTCACCACTCAGGAATGCTGAGTAGTCCTATTTAAGAACCATATGTTGACATGCATACTTCCTGCAGCTTCAGAGTCTGCTTCCCATAGCAATCAATTTTGTAAAAAAAATAAAATAAAGGGACAACTATACTCTCAAATCAGCTTTACAACACACAATTTGAACTTCTACTTTGCTCCAATCAGCAGCATAGAATATGTTACTTTCTAGAGAAGTACAGAAAACTAAACAGAGTATACATTTCATACAGATATAAGTAACTATTATTCTTATAATATATAATAACAGAGTTGGAAGGGACCTTGGAGGTCCTCTAGTCCAACCCCCTGCTTAGGCAGGAAACCCTACACCACTTCAGGCAAATGGTTATCCAACATCTTAAATCTTCCAGTGTTGGAGCATCCTATGTCACCATCAAGTGCCTATATAAAGAACTATCCAGCATTAGTCTTGATTTCGTAAATTAATTTCCCCAATGCACTGGCATAAAATTCAGAGCAGGTACATGAAGCAGCGTAAAAATAAACGCTTAACCATGGAACGTTCCTTAACATTAAAAAAAACAAACCCAACCCAACAATATATTTGTTTCTAATCCCCCCATTCCACCTTGGTACCTAACACGGCTATATCCTGACCTCCAAATTTTATGTTCTCCAGACCGGGGGTCTCCAACCTTGCCCACTTTAAGACTTGTGGATTTCGACTCCCAGAATTCCTTATATATTTGTCACCACACTTTGATAAAGAGACTGGACTGCCATTTGTCAGGAATGGTGTAGGGACTCCTGCTTGGGCTGGGGGTTGGATTAGATGACCTCCAAAGTCCCTTCCAACTCCGTTATTCTATTTCGGACAAGTGGCTGTCCAATCTCTTCTTAAAATCCTCCAGGGATGGAGCACCCGTAACTTCTGAAGCCTGGTGGGACCAACAGCATCCAAGGCTGTAGAAAGCAGATATATCGTTTCCAATGTTATTCAGTAAAGTCATAAAATAAAAATCCTAGGGATCAAAACTAAGTCCAAAGATCGAGAACTCCTCCTCAAGATCATCCCATTGCCATTATTCCTGAGTTTCAGACAACAACAACAACAACAGACCCAACTGATCCTAAAGCAGGGGTTTCCAACCTTGGCCTCTTTTAAGATTTGTGGACTTCAACTCCCAGAGTTCCCCAGCCAGTAACTTTGGCCGCTTTAAGACTTGTGGACTTCAACTCCCAGAGTTCCTCAGCCAGCTTTCTGGGAGTTGAAGTCCACAAGTCTTAAAGTGGCCAAGGTTGGAGATCGCTGCTCCTGACATACCACCAGTCGCCATGGGTAGCTTGAACTCATGGCCACTGAAGTTCCTTTCATCGGGAAGTTTGGGGGAAGGCGGATAAATCGTCAGCAAAGGCTCGCGCATCTTTTCCTTGGTAACCGTGTTTATAGACCAGTTCCAAGCCACTTTAAAATGGGCAACGGGAGGTGTTTTGCCCATTTCTCGCCAGAGTACCACAGACCCTTGCACTGGCGTAACATTTTCTTAGACAGCAAACAGTTCACGTTGCTTTCTGGCAATTTTGGAAGCAAAACGGCATCCTTTTTCCTCTCCCCTTTTGTACTTTCCCTAAGAAGCGCTAATTGAAATGCAGGAGGAGGGTGTACCAGTTGGATACGCTCTGGAGGGCATGGCTCACGCGAAGGAAGGGGCAGGGCGATGGTTTAACCGCAGACGCGGATAGGCTGCCTCAACAATGCCTTGTTGTGTTTTCCTGGTCCGGCGCCCGCACATTAAACAGCAAAATGACTAGTAGCGGACTTCCTTCTGAATGGGAAGGGGGAAAATGTCTAATGCTTCGAGTACATTAAACACGAGAGCTGTGCATATTTTAAAACTGCTTTTTTGAAAAAAAAAAAAGAAAAAAAAAGACTGAATAAGATCAGCTTCCTTCCTACAGGGAGCTGCACGTATTTACACATAGAAACACACTGGGTGTATCTGCAGCTTTTTTCCTGTATGGATTTCTCCCTCTAGGCCTGTGAGCCTATGGCAGCGCCGGAAAATGGCCTGAAAATAGCCCCCCAAATAAGCCGTTGGGGGTCATTTTCAGGTTGTTTTTCAGCCACTCTCAGGCCAAAAACAATCTGATAAAAGACCTGAAAAACAGCCCTGAAAACAGGCATACGTGCATCAGCCAGATTTCTGGTGCTCCAGCAGATGCGAAGACCAGCTGGCCGGTGCACATGCGCTTGCTGGAAAGCCGAAGATCAGCTGACTGGCGTGCACGCATGTTCCGCTTTCAAAAAGGCTCGCCATGGCTGCCCTAGGCCGTACAACTGAAGACAAGCATGAAACCTTGCAGAGACAGCCAAGCCCCTCCGGTGTCCCCACAGGACGAGACAAGGAGCTCAATACATTGGCTACTCTTGGCTTTAAATGCTCACCACCTCCTCCTCTGCCAAGTTATGTTTTCATTTTAAAACGAAGGATAATTTACACATCCCGGGAAGCCATTTCTTTAGAGTTGAACATTCCTATCACGTACCGTCCTCCATGTTACAGTCAAATCATACCACCAACAGCTGAAACTTGGACCTCTGAGCAATGACTGAGGCATTAATTTTTACCACCCATGTTCAAAATCAAGCAGTTCCCTTTAGGGGCGTGATGGCGAACCTATGGCACGCAGAGCCCTCTCCGTGGGCACATGCGCCATCGCCAGCTGTTCTTCTGGTTGCTCATTTGGTCTTCGCAGGTGCCAGAAAACAGCCAAAAAACGACCCCAAAATGGTCAAAAAACCAGACCATTTTCCAGGCCAAAAACAGCCTGGAAAAACGGATGAAAAACAGCCAAGAAACTGCCCCAAAAACAGAATGCTGGCTGGGGAATTCTGGGAGTTGAAGTCCGGACATCTTCAAGTTGCCAAGGTTGAGAAACACTGAGCTAGCTGATGCGCACATGCATGCATGTTCCGGTTTGGGCACTTGGTGCCAAAAGGTTTTGCCATCTCTGCTCCAGGGGATTAGGATTCCGGCAAATCCCTTGCAGAACTCTCTTGAAGATATGGCTGGCTGTTAAAAATAAAGCCTGATCTAGGTTTACCATTTGCAATGTACCAACAAGATATTTTTTCCAGTCTCTTGCGCCTCACCCTTGGTTCAAGGAAGCAATGGGGAAGGCTGGAGGTCTTAGGAACAAAAACATACACTATCAATGACTCGTAGTAATGACCAAAGGGCCTCCTCTCCCTTAACCAAAACTACTTAATATAGCAATAGCAGTTAGACTTATATACCGCTTCATAAGGCTTTCAGCCCTCTCTAAGCGGTTTACAGAGTCAGCATATCGCCCCCACAGTCTGGGTCCTCATTTCACCCACTTCGGAAGGATGGAAGGCTGAGTCAACCTTGAGCCGGTGAGATTTGAACAGCCGAACTGCAGATAGCAGTCAGCTGAAGTGGCCTGCAGTACTGCACCCTAACCACTGCGCCACCTTGGCTCGTACTTACTCCGTGTACTGTTCACTGATGCCCTTTAAGGCTTTGTTGAATTCCTGGCATCCTAGCCAGAGGTAGCGATCGACTTACATACCACAAAAAAGACTTAACTATAGCTTTAAAATGATTAAAATAATAATAATAAATACATGAAAATGGCTTTTGGCAGCTCCCAAGGCCTTGAAGACACCACGTTCTCAGCATAAACTACCCCACCTTCTTCCCAGCAATTTCCTGACATGTGCTTTTGCACAGCAAGTAGCAGAAAGTGCTTCTGTCCTAAAGTGAAACGAAGCTCAAAGAACAGTGGAGAGAAACCAGCTCTATTTATGGCTCTAACCACAAGGCTCAGATGCTTTCTTAACTCTAAAGGTAGGCCGCCTAGAAGTGGAAAATATTGCTTGCGCTGTGGTAACAATGAAGCTCCAGGGTTGTTTATTTAGAGCAGTGCCCCAAACGGCATTTCAAAGATGCTCGGTTTATACAGTATTATTTGACATTATCTCAGAGCTCTGTTGGTTACTAGGGGGAGGGGGAAGGGGGGGGGGCAGCTGGGATGCTACATCCACATTAAGAGATGTTTTTTTTTACGGACGCAGAATGGCCTGCCACCTTTTCCCATGTGTCTTCCGGCATCCATCCACACTTAATCCATCTGAAAAGTCCTAATCCCTAATTTGAAAATGTTATCACCACAGGATGAAAACAGCCACCTGCCAACTCTTCAAAGCAGGCTGGAAATTGCCTGTTCCCCTTGCAAAGTAAAAAAAACAACCCCCCCCCCCCAAAAAAACCCTGCATTTCTTTAGCAGGGATCTCCCTGGGGAGCCTACAGAGAAAAGTGGCCAATAAAAGAATAAGAATAAATAGATGGGAAGCTTCTGGATATTCAATGCATCTCCAAGTTACCTAGAGAAGATAATAAGGCAAGTTTTAGCCTCGGGTTAAAATATACATTCTCTTCTGGCCTCACTTCAGTGCCTGCACCCAAAGGTGCTTTTTCGAAAGGCAACTGGAATTCCTTTGTTCTGCCTGAAGACGTTTCGCTTCTGGTCCAAGCAGCTTCTTCAGTTCTGACTGAATGATGGGAGCTGAACGGAACTGAAGGATCTACTTGGATGAGAAGTGCCCTACATGGAGCTGCCCCTGAAAAGTGTTCGGAGACTACAATTACTCCAGAACGCAGCTGTGCGAGCGATATCGGGTGTACCTAGATACACCCATGTTACACCTATCCTCCGCGAGCTGCACTGGCTTCCGATCGGTCTCCGAACGCACTTCAAGGTGTTGGTCATCACCTTTAAAGCTCTACATGGCCTAGGACCTGGCTACCTGAGAGACCGCCTCCTGCCACATACCTCCCAATGGCCAATAAGATCTCACAGGCTAGGCCTTCTCCGGGTGTCGTTGACCGGGCAATGCCGGCTGGCGGCCCCTCGGGGGAGGGCCTTCTCTGTAGCTGCTCCAACCCTGTGGAACAAGCTACCCATAGAGATCCGGACCCTTCCCACTCTCTCGGCCTTCCGAAAAGCCACTAAAACCTGGCTATTCCGGCAGGCCTGGGGATGTTGATTTCATGAATGAAGTCCAGCCCCACCCAGATTGAGTGTATGGTGTGTTGTTTTTAAATTGTTTCTCTTTTTCTATTTTTAACTCTTTATCTTAATTTTGTTTCTGTAAGCCGCCCGGAGTCCTACGGGATTGGGCGGCATATAAATTTATTAAAAGTTAAAGTTAAGAAATGCCTTCAAGCAAAACAAAGGAATTCCACTTCCCGTTTGAAAAAGCACCTTCGGGACCACCATGATGACCAAGAATCTGCAGAGACATTTGTTGTCTGTACTTGCTTAACGTGAGTCAATTGCATTGGTGGATACTTCATTTGGATAGTCCTATTTTCACTAGCACTTCATGGGCACGTCAGCATTTCGATAAAGGAGAATATTTGTAGCTCAGGGTTGAAGTGAGGTGGTTTTCTTGCAGACGTTACTCAAACATCATTGGCCCTGATGATGTTACCTAGTTTGGGTAATGATACGTCTGCAAGAAAACAGCCAAGCTCAGAGAGACCCCCATATCAGCATTTCTTTACTCATTTTGCCAAGCATTAGCTGGTTTATCAACCAAACTCATTTCTGTGCATAAACTATCGTGCAAATCCCAGCATCTTCAAGATGCGAGTGGCTTTAAACTAAAGCAGGGACATGGAGATTTCAGTGAAAACGAACGAAGCAGAGCAGCACCTCCAACTCAAACTGCTGAGTTGCCAGAGAAACATAAAACTTAGGGGAAAACCAAAAGTTTGCATCAAACAAAAGCATACCGAGACAAGGAATTTGGAAAGAAGCACGGGGACTTCCCCGGATCCAGGCGCGCTCTAGAATGCTACGGATAAGTTCCGGCACAAGCCAGCATTTACCTAGGCTGGGAATTCTCTTCATACATTCTTTCTTTTCCTTCCTTAAAGAGGCTGATGGTTTGTTTTGTCTTCTTCATCAAGTTTTCCATGAACACCCGGAAGTATTCGTTCTCCCCCAGAGTCTCCATCTTTCCCTCGTAGCAGGACAGGATGGTTCGCAGGTGCTGGTAGGTATCGGGTAGGAGGTCTAGAATGTAGGGAGGGCTGTTCTTTAGGGCCAACTTGGGGTTCTGACATAAACGCACAACCTAAGAAGTGTAAAGAGCAAACACAATCAAATGTAAAAATGCCTTCCGTAGGGTCAGCGCTCTTTTGAAATTTAAGAATGCATTCTCACAATAGCAGCATGCTTTAATGTATCCTCAAAAACGTGACGAGCGAGAGGTTGAACCTACAAGCTACGAACTCTTGATTCGCAAAATTTAAACCTACAAAAAGTTCAGTTCAGGCCACACCGCATACTAATCTCAAGACTCAAGGCGAGAGAGGTGTGTGGCGCAGCCTACCTTCTGCCCCAGGAACTTCTCCCAGAAAGACATTCATTAAGAGGCCATTTAGAAGTTGACGAAGTTATTCCTATTCCATCATCCGCTTTTTCGGGACAGTGCGCACAAAATAGCAATAGCAATAGCAGTTAGACTTATATACCGCTTCATAGGGCTTTCAGCCCTCTCTAAGCGGTTTACAGAGTCAACATATCGCCCCCCCACAGTCTGGGTCCTCATTTCACCCACCTCGGAAGGATGGAAGGCTGAGTCAACCTTGAGCCGGTGAGATTTGAACTGCTGAACTGCAGATAGCAGTTCAGCTGAAGTGGCCTGCAGTACTGCACTCTAACCACTGAACCACCTCGGTGTAGTACCAAAATAGTGACGCAGGAAAAAGGTTTCACTTACGGGAGAAATGTACTAGCTTCTTGACTTTGTGTGTCCACTCAAGAGTGGGGTCTTAGCAAATAGTAATAGCAATAGCAGTTAGATTTATATACCGCTTCATAGGGCTTTCAGCCCTCTCTAAGCGGTTTACAGAGTCAGCATATTGCCCCCAACAACAATCCGGGTCCTCATTTCACCCACCTCGGAAGGATGGATGGCTGAGTCAACCCTGAGCCGGTGAGATTTGAACAGCCGAACTGAAGAACTGCAGTCAGCTGAAGTAGCCTGCAGTGCTGCATTTAACCACCGCACCACCTCGGCTCTTATTATCAGTGGAGCACCTTGGTAGATGACAATCGCCATCGATTTACTCAGCTCTCTGTAAGGATTCATGACCCATAATCGTTGGAAAAGGAAGAATGGGTTACTGGTACATTTTTCCAAGGATCTGCTAGCCTACACTTGGCATTATTGTAATTCTACGCTCGGAACAGGAGAGGAAGACAGACCAAGGAACTGGTCGTAGAAGGGTGTGTAATCACTGGAATATTTTGCAAAGCTCCTCTTAGAGTGAACGGCTCTTCGATATGTAACACTGAAACTTTTCAATGCTTGGTAAGTTTAAAAAAAAAAGACCTGAAGAAACAACACCCTTTAATTTTACTGCAAGAGACCATTTTTTGCTATTGGACGCAATGTACTAAATCTGGGATAGTGGGAGAAGGGGCTACTGTATGTAGACACTGCTAAATTGCAAATATCAGAAGGCTAATGAGAATAATCTTAAAGTGCAGATAGGACTTGGCACCTAAACTATCAAAAAAGGAAATGGGCTATGGAAACAGCTAATCGGTTATTGTTATCAGCTGTAGCTTTTGCTGACCAGTCAGCTCACTGTGTTGTTTAATACAAGCAAGGATATTGTACATCCAAAATATCACATTATTGTGTTCTAATTCTACAAATCCTTCCTTGGGAACTAGGTAGAGCAGTGTTTCTCAACCTTGATAGGTTTTAGATGTGTAGACTTCAACTCCCAGAATTCCCCAGCCTCCATCCCTAACTAAAAGAATAATTCTGCCTGCAAGATTCTCAAATAATAAATCAACATTCAAGAAAAGTGAATTCTCTTGGGACTGCTACATTGTGAGAAACCATCAATTATGACATTAATGGATTTTAACAAGATTCCAAGCTATGGACTTGGCCAGCTTTTGTAAAGGCCAGTTCTCTAGCTATTATTTCTCAATATGATTTATCATTCACCTCCTTCCTCAGGTGTGAGTTTTTCTTTTAAAAACATGCACGTTTGACTAAATAGTAACTCTAAGCTACTGCACAACTCCATGCAATCCAATGTGACTCTGGATTTGTTAAAGATTCCAGAATAACAACTTGTTATTCTGGTTTAAAGATCTAGAGTTCAAAATGTAAAGGACAAAATGCTCCAAGGGGTATACATTATATAAATTTCTTAAACAGGCTAACAAAGGGCACAATGCAATTAAAACAACTGTGGATTATACTTCAGCTCGAGTTTGTTCATGCTTTCATTAAAAAGCCTTTAAAACCATGAAAACATGTGCTAAAGTATAGAACAAAAATGCATTTTATTTTTGTAAAACCATTTTGTATTCTGAATAGCTTGAAGTGGAGATGATTCACTGACAACAGCATTATCCAGGAAATCAAAAGCACCGAAAAATCATGTTCCTGTGTCAGAAATAATGGGAAATGGAAAATTGCATAGACACCATAAATCTAATTATTATATACATTATACATGAATTCTCATGACTTCTAGGAAACCAACCCATCTCCTGTGAAAAGTTAACAAGTCAGAAAATTAAGGGCACATTAGCTTTCATTACCATTACCCGTAGTTATCATTTAGTTCAAGTACCTTCAAAGGGTAGAACATAAAATCCATTTTTCTCTTAAAGAAATTTAAGAACAGCTATTCAGTATCAGTAGTTATAACTTTAAGTTATATTAAAGTTCATTTTTGTCACAGAACCTTAGCAATCCTAAACTCATGATTTCTTGCCCAAAAACTGTATAATTAAATGGAAGCAGAATATAAATATTGTGTAGATAGAGATGCAGCAGTAAGATTTTAAAGAATAACAAATTTATTTCAGATATCAGAATAGCTGTATAGTAAGATGTTTTCTTGTTGATATATCACTCCAGTCTTGATTGCTAAAGTAAATAATTCATTTCCCAAATTTAATTTCAATTGAAAACCGTTACTGAACAACATTCATATATGGAGTTGTGCCACATTCAAAATTTGGGTATTAGAATTTATATTCTAACTCTATGAATTATTTATAACGCTGTACTGATTTAATGCATTATTCACTACGCATATTTTCTCTTAATTATTTGCACTATGTTAACTAGCATCTTTAGTTTAAGATTTAATACAGATGTTTGAATTTTGATTAGAAAATGGATATTAAATATTTTATTTATAAATCATATTTATATGGCCACCCATTGCCGAAGAAGTGACTTTAGGTGGCTAAATCATTAGTAAATACCAGCATTTCTCGACCATGGCAACTTTAAGATCTGTGGACTTCAACTCCCAGAGCTGTCCTGGCTGGGGAATTCTGGGAGTTGAAGTCCACAGATCTTAAAGTCGCCAAGGTCGAGAAACTCTGGCACATACTATATTTATTCTCCTTCCTTGGCTTTAACAGACAGCGCCTAAGAACAAGTAACTTCAACAACAAGAGGCTCTTCTCCAAGTGTTAACGTCATAGCAATAATTATAGTCAAGTGTTATCTGATCACATCAAGGTTTCTATCACGATCTTTGGGATAAAATTAAAAGAGAGTCTTATGTCAATCAAAACAAAGCTAGAGGGAGTGAAGATGATGGTTTAGTTGAGCTGTATTCACAGTGTAGGGACTTAATATGGGCATGATAATATCATTATATGAATTACAAGTTTATTAATGACATTATGGCACCCAGGACATCATTTCACTCGTGGCTGCCCAAGAAGATGCCCAAGAAGATGCTGGCAGCCTTACATTTTAAAATGGAAATATTTGGCACTGACAATTGTGTGATTCGGTAAAAAGTGTGCCTTCTCAAACACTTTCCCAGTTTGAAAACAGATTACTATCTTGTCTTCAGGGAGGCAAGGAGTAAAGCATAAACATTTTAAGTTGTTGCTCAATATTTTAAAGAAAGGAAAAAGAGGAAACAGCAAAAACATTTCAAATCACATGAACTGGTGAGCTCCCTTCAACAGATTGACCTACCCTGCTTCACCTCTCTGCCGCATTCTTGCTTCAGTTCATGCATATGAAATAGGTTATTAGCTACTGTACTAGCTAATTATTTGCTAATTAGGTCCCCAATTGTTTTATTTTTTCAATGCACTCCATGGGATTCAAAAAAGCGCATTTTAACTGGCATGCCATTTTGCTATTGGCCCCTCAACTTCCACTCATTTGTTAGCAACCAAACTATCCAGCATAATGTTGTAAAGATACTTAAAAACATTGGTCTAAAAGCTTGCCAAAATTCAGAAATCATTCTTTAGCTTATAATGTGATGGTCACGTTGTCTATCCTTGGAAAACTTTCTAATTTTGCTAGACCCAATTCCTCAAATACAGTATTTAGGTGGCTTGTTCTTATTTTTAACATGCTCATTTCAACTGTTACACATCAGCTATATTAGTATATCGCCTACACAGCTTTTAATACCGAAACAACATATTAGGTTTATGAACGAACCAAAAATCTATTACAGTCCAAGACCTGATGATACATCAGACTATTATAAGCCTAATAGCTGCACATATCAGGACCAAACAATTAACATAAAATAGGGGGGGGAAAGTTCCATCCATGTTATCTGGCTAAAATATCTAGGGCAGCTGGCTATAGGCAGATTTCTCCTCCCATGCCAATCAGCAAGTGAGTAAGCCAAGTGTAGCAATGTGTGTTAAAACAGAATTTCAGGGCCATGGCAGAATCTCTATCCAGGAGCAGCTTGATTCACAAGCAAGACCAACAGGATATCTCAGCTCAAATGTTTAAAACGTATGTAATATAAAGAAACACCATATCCACAAACATTGAAGCATTTTTCCTCAACAGTATGTGCTACCCTAAGAAAGTCTCTGCCTTCTAAAACCCGCAGTTGAAACATTCATCCCAATAATTTACAATTTCAATACTTGGCATCAAATCAGCTTATTTGTAAAACTGAGAAAGAAATTAATTTCCAGGCCACATCATTGGTCCAAGCCCTTTCATGCAGATTCTTATCAAACCTTTCGTGGCATCTAAAGTTTGACCTGAAGCCAAATTTCCAGTTCCCCAATATCCCAATTTCCCAGAAGCCGACCTACAACTATTTCCTTCTTTCCAGATAAGCCAGCCTTCTCCTCGGGATATTCACATTCAGTCAAAGAATAAAGCAGAATGTAACTGCTTTTTTTGCCTGCATTGATTTCATGTTCCTTTTGCTCTTCCTCACTTCCTTCCCTCGCCTTCTAAATTAAGATCAGCTCCTCGGGACAGGAACTTGTTTGCGATAGGCAGCAGTTGCAAAATAACCAATCCAGGACTGACAGTCTTGTATCATTCTCACTCCCCAGGAAGACTTGAGCTAAGGTTCACACTGAAACACTATGACATCCCAGCCAGCCAGCAATCCTATCTTGCTTTTTTTCCTATGCTATATTTTCTCCTGGAAAATATTGATAGCTCAGGAATCTTGGGGTCTCAAGAGAGCCTCTCACAACTCCATTTCTGACCAGCCCAGTCTGCAGACCTGACCCTTGCATGCACAGATGGAACCTCTTTTCCCTTCCAATAAGTATGTTATTACGATGATGCTAGGTCGCAGTGTCAGCCAGATGTTTAGACTGGATTTGGAATTTTGGACTACTTATCGAGTCTCTCCCAAGGACCTGAGACAGGTAGATGCTGTTGCTTGATGGCATTAAGAAGTACAGGACGTTGTCAACTGTTCCAAGTCAATCTGCCTTCTGCAATTGACCGATGGGGACTGTGTCAATGCCAATGGTGTTCCAATGGCGCTCCAGATGTTTGGGGGGGTATCACCTAAGGCACCTATTGCTATTGGTAATACATTTCCTTTCTTTTGCTAATTAGGACAGTCAGCCAGATGTTCAGACTGGATTTGGCCCTTTCTAGTCACCTACAGGTCCTTCCCAGTCACAGGTGGATGTTTTACAGTGCCAAAAGGTACCATTGCATGATGGAAGCAGTTCCCAGTCAAGCTGCCTTTTGCAGCTGACCGACAGGGATAGGCAGGCGCACAGTCAGCCAGATGTTCAGGCTGGATTTGGCCTTTATTATCCACCTTCAAGTACTTCCCAAGTACCCAGCATAGGTAAGATATTGATGGTCTTAAAGGTATGGTGGCAGGTTGTAAGCTGCTCCAAGCAAAGCTGCCTTTTGCAATTGATTGCTAGATTATTTGGCAATGTGTGTCGCAGATATATGTATGTACATACCATAGGTACATGTGTGTTATGTACGTGCTTGGGTAGATATATTGCAGATGTATATGAGAGCAGGTAGCAGAATTTCATTTCTAGTGTGGGCAGGTGTGCTCGCAGTACATAAAAAAAATGACAATAAAAGTTATCTATCTTATCTAACTTACAGGGGTCTCCCAAAACCCACCCATGCTCAGGGCTGCACCCAGACACCCCCCCCGCCCGCCCCGCCCGTGGCTTCCCTTGCAAGAATTTCCCCATGGCACCCCTTGGGTGGGTGGGGGTTGAGAAGGGGGCAATGAAGGGCAATCCTTCAGGTGCATGCCCCCCTCCTTCCCCCCTCAGAAGACCCCCACCCAGACACTGCCCTCGCCCCCTTGGGCCACGCCTGGTGGGAGGAAGGGGGGGTCGGAAGGGGGGAGCCCGTCCCCTTCCTCCTCCCCTCTTTCCCCCTCCCCTCCTCCCCTCTTTCCCCCTCCCCACCTCCCCTCTTTCCCCCTCCCCACCTCCCCTCTTTCCCCCTCCCCACCTCCCCTCTTTCCCCCTCCCCTCCTCCCCCTCCCCTCCTCCCCTCTTTCCCCCTCCCCACCTCCCCTCTTTCCCCCTCCCCTCCTCCCCTCTTTCCCCCTCCCCTCCTCCCCTCTTTCCCCCTCCCCTCCTCCCCTCTTTCCCCCTCCCCACCTCCCCTCTTTCCCCCTCCCCTCCTCCCCTCTTTCCCCCTCCCCTCCTCCCCTCTTTCCCCCTCCCCTTCTCCCCCCTCCCTTCTCCCCTCCTTCCCCCTCCCTCACCTTGTCCATCAGCTTCCAGCACTTCTCAACCATCTTCTTGTCCACGGTGCAGGGCTGATGGGGGCCGAGGTGGTGGTGGTGGGGCTGGAAGGCGTCCTTCATGAGGCCGATGAGGCCCCCGGGGCCCTTCTTCAGAGGGGCCGCCATGAGAGGGGGGGTGGCGCAGCGACACCCCCCGCCGGGCCCCTTGAGGAGGCCGAGGGATTCGGGCGGCTTAAGGCGGGTCCTCCTTTTCCCCGTCCCGAGGGCCGCGGAGAGCCCCGGCTCGGGCAGCGTCGGGCAGGGCTTGAGGGAAGCGGCTCCACGAGCGCCGGGGACGCGCCCGACTGACGAAGAAAAGGGAAGCGGGGAGGGAGGGAGGGCAGGAAGGGCTGCGGCGCATGCGCGCCGGCGCGAGCCTCTCCGGGCGGAGCCTCCTGATTGGCTGGCCGGACGGAGAGGAGGAGGGGAGGGCGATGGCTGGGAAGGAGAGGAAGGGAAGCGGGCGCTGGGCGAGCCTCCTCGAGGGGCGGCGTGCTGCCATTGGCCGCCCAGAACGCCGCCCCACCTCCTCCAGCGGGAAAACCTGCTCCGATTGGTCCAAGGTTTCGAGAACGCCTTCCCCCCCCCCTTAGAAAAGCCGTTTACTGATTGGTCCGTGCAAAGGAAGAGGGCTGGGCGCCCCACCTTCCTCTTTCTCTTCACCGGAGATCGGCTCTGGCTCGCAAGCGGGAAGAAGCCGGGTTTTTAAATGACCTCAGTCCGATTATGCCGGCCATTTATTTCCTTTGCGAAGGACACCCGAGAAGCCGGCACTCCCATTCCAGGCAGGACAAGAGGCATCAATTGCTCGCTCTGTTCACGCCCACCCGGCGTCGGATTAGCATAGCCCCGCCCCGCCGTGTGTCTTTAAATGTCTTTGGTGCGCCACAGAGCCGCGCGCGCATGCGCGGAGGCATGCGCAGTACTGGGGGGAGAGGCTCGCGATGCCATGATGGGATGGGGCAGCCAGGCGTCTATAATAGAGACTGCAGGATTGAGCAACCAGAATAGAAAAGTACAGTTATGCAATTGTGCTGGCCTAATGCAGACCTCCTTCCCTGCCAGTCTATAAAACAATTATAGTGGCAGAAATCAAATTCCTTCTTGGGCTTTAATTCTGAACCAGCCAGGTGGTAACTGGAAGGCACAGCCAAGGAGAGAACCGATTCAGGGTGACTTGGTTTTCCTTTCTAAAATCAGATTAACAGAAGGGAGCTTGCAGGTCATCTAGTCCAACCCCCTGGGGCCCAAGCAGGAGACCCTAGACCATTTCTGACAGATGGCAGTCCAGTCTCTTCTTGAAAGCCTCCAGTGATGAAGCTCCCACAACTTCCCAAGGCAACTTGATTGATTGTTCCAACTGTCAGAAAATTCTTCCTTATTTCCAGGTTGAATCTCTCCTGGGTCGGTTTCCATCCATTCTTCCTTGTCTGGCCTTCAGATGCTTTGGAAAATAGCTTGACACCCCCCCCCTCCTCTCTGTGGCAGCCCCTCAAATATTGGAAGGCTGCTGTCATGTCTGCCCTGGTCCTCCTCTTCACTAGACTAGCCATGCCCAGTTTCTGCAACCGTTCGTTGAATATTTTAGCCTCCAGCCCCCTAAAATCATCCTGGTTGCTCTTCTCTGCACTCTTTCTAGAGTCTCAACATTTTTTTTTTATAGTGTGGTGACCAAAACTGGATGCAATACTCCAAGCGTGGCCTTAGTAAGGCTTTATAGAGTGGTATTAGCATGACCCGTCAAAACCGCGCTCGACTAAACCGTGCCCAATTAAACCGCGTCGCTGATGTCATCAACAGGGCGACAACAGCCAGCGCGGAGAAAGAAGGGCGCTTTAAATAGCGCTTTGAAAGCAAGCCGATTCAACTTAAGGTAAGGGTTAGCTTTAGGGTTAGGGTTAGGGTTAGGTTTAGGGTTAGGTTAAGGGTTAGGGTTAGGTTAAGGGTTAGGGTTAGATTTAGGGTTAGGTTAAGGGTTAGGTTTATGATTAGGTTTAGGGGGGTTAGGTTTAGGGGTTAATTTTAGGTTTAGGGTTTACAGCGTGCTTCTGTCTCGGTGCTGTTGTCGCCCTGTTGATGACATCAGCGACGCGGTTTAGTTGGCCGCGGTTTAGTCGAGCGCGGTTTTGTGGTGGAACCGGTATTAGTATCTCCCTTGATCTTGATTGTATCCCTCTGTTAATGCAACTTAGGATTGCATTGGCTGCCACCTTACCATCTTTACTCTCCTGTTACTCCAGACTGTCTACCCATAATCCCCAGCCAGTGTGGCTTTCGGGCTCCAGACTGAGGAAAGCTGCCTTAAACTCAAATTCTTTGCAAATTTTATGAGAGTCAACGCTTCCTTCTGACAAGGGAACAGAAAAAAACACAAGGAAAATATGCATGTGGCTGATAAAACGGAAGTAAAGCAGAAAAAAGAGAAACGAAGGCGCTGGGAGAGGTTTTGGACTGACGAAATATCTTCACTGGAAGCCTTTCCGAAAACAAAGAGGAAGTGATCCAAGAGAAGAAGCTCGGGTTTTAGAGGCTGACCTGCGTACAGAAAATGGAGAAAGACCTGGGCAAAACAGAGAAATGACCCCTTCACTCGAAAAGTGTTTGTTTTTCTCCAGAAGTCCTAGGCGGCTTCGGGAGAAAGTGACTTTTACGTGACTTCTCGAGATTCAAAACCAGGAAGCGAGACAAACGTTTGTCAATTCCCCAAGTCTTCTGTTGAGGAAGGGCATCATAGCACTGGTGGAGGAGGGGGTGGGGGAATACACACAACTGTTGAATTTATGTTTACTTAATATGTAAGCAGCCTGGGTTTGAATCCCAGAATGGTCTGGCTAGCTCAGGGAGTCGGCAACCCGTGGCTCTGGAGCCGCATGTGGCTCGTTCATCCCTCTGCTGCAGCTCCCTGTAGCTGGTCGACTCCACAATGGATAGGGCTTTCGGTTAGGACAGGTAGAGGAAAAAGGATGCCGTGCTAGGAGGAGACTCTATGGTGGGGGGAACCGGACTTCCGGTCAGCTCCAGAATTGAACAGAGGGCTTCCGGTTAGGACCTTTGTGGCTCTTTTAATGTTTAAGGTTGCCGACCCCGGGCTAGCTGATGAGAGCTAAATAGCTTGAAATAGATCTAAACTAGTCTCCCTTTACTTATTTTTTTGTCGGTGAAACTTAAATTCAAAAGAAAAAGTAGTTTGTCGCGAAAGCCTGCGAAGGCTCCCGGAAAGGGGCTGAAAAGTGGAAGCAGTATGCTCTGTCCCATCATTGGGTAGACAGGTTGCCCCAATAGACCGGCCTCACCAAAAAAACGCTTACGTTACACAACTGCTTCCCCACACACCCACTTCACGGTCTCTGTTTCTGTTGGGAGGAGGTTTCAAAGTATTTCGAGCAGGACTTCCCGATTCTGGGATAGTTTTGTTCCCTTGTGCCATCCGTTTGGGAAACTGGCGAGATTCGTTTCTCTCACCATGGACAGGTATACATCCGAACTAGACTCTGTTGTTTCTCTGGGTCATTTAATATATGTGGGTATATGCATAATTCTGTATTTATTTATTTAGTCATGTTCATATAATGGAGGTGGTGACCCAATGAGACTTCATTTTAACGTATGCCAATCAGTGTTATTCAAAGTGACAATAAAGTTATTATATTCTATTCCATTCCATTTTTCATTCTCTATTCCATTCCATTCTTCATTACTCTATTCTATCCTATCAAATCCATTCTTCATTGTTCCATTCCATTCCATTCTTCATTCTATTCTATTCCATTTTTCATTCTTCCATTTTATTCCATTCTTCATTTATTCTATTCAATTGATCATTATTCTATTCTATCCATTACATTGTTTTATTCTATTCCATTCTTCATTCTATTCTATTCCATTTTTCATTCTTCTTTTCGTTTCCATTACATTCTTCATTATTCTATTCTATTTTCTATTCAATTCCATTCTTCATTCTTCATTATTATTCATTATTCTATTGTATTCTATTTTCTATTCCATTCCATTCCAATCTTCATTCTATTCTATTCCATTTTTCATTCTTCTATTCCATTCCATTCTTCATTCTATTTCTATTCCATTTTTCATTCTTCTATTCTATTCTATTCCATTCTTCATTCTATTCTATTCCATTTTTCATTCTTCTATTCATTTCCATTCCATTCTTCATTATTCTATTCTATTTTCTATTCCATTCCATTCTTCATTCTAATCTATTCCATCCATTATTCTATTCTATTCCATTCCATTTTTCATTCTTCATTATTATTCATTATTCTATTCTATTTTCTATTCCATTCCATTTCAATCTTCATTCTATTCTATTCCATTTTTCATTCTTCTATTCCATTCCATTCCATTCTTCATTCTATTTCTATTCCATTTTTCATTCTTCTATTCCCTTCTTCATTCTATTCCATTGATCATTATTCTATTCCATCCATTCCATTCTTCATTGTTTTATTCTATTCCATTCTTCATTCTATTCTATTCTATTCCATTTTTCATTCTTCTATTCATTTCCATTCCATTCTTCATTATTCTATTCTATTCTATTTTCTATTCCATTCCATTCTTCATTCTAATTTATTCCATTCCATTCTTCATTATTCTATTCTATTCTATCTTCCATTCCATTTTTCATTCTTCATTATTATTCATTCTTCATTATTCTATTCTCTATTCCGTTCCATTCCAATCTTCATTCTATTCCATTCCATTTTTCATTCTGCATTATTATTCATTATTCATTCTTCTCTTCCATTCCATTCCCTGGACCTCTTTGAGGCACTGCAGCCCCGTAGTGACTATTCTATACTACCCTGCACCTGGCGTTCTTCAAGTCCTACCAGATCTGCAGGATTCTGCTCTGGAGAGGACCTTTGGCAGCTGGGCCCACACAGTGGCCCAAACTATGTGCAGATGTTCAACACTCTGGGCAGAAAACAGGAACGAGCCAAAGAGGGGGGGGGGGGGAGTGAATTTTAAAAATTAGGCTACGCGCTTCAGCCCAGAAGACCGAATCTGGTACCGCTGTCTCCGTTTAATTTGTTGCCTTGTTTTTTTCCTCCCCTCCCTGCAAAAAAAGAGAAAAACTCAAACAAAACACTTGGCCCGAATCTCAAAATCCTTTCTTTGCTGAACAGTTCAACGCTGCTGTGCATTGAACTCTATTTTTTTTTTTTTGCTAAGCTTTCCTTGCTCACCATGGCAGCCAAGAATGGCTGTTGCTATGCAACACAGGAACACTAACACAACTCGGATCCCAAGGAAGGATGTGCAAAAATCCAGGGGCTTTTTCTGGCCTTTTTTTTGCACATTGGACGGTTCTGGTGTCGCCACAGCAAACGTTTGCAATTATATGGTGGCGGGGGGAAAAAACCTGTCGCCACCGACTGCATCGGGTTTTTTTCTACCAGGTGTGAGACGCACATCTGTGGACTGTTGCACCGGCTGAAGACTTGAGGCGTGCGGAGCGTGGATTTCTGCAGAAAATTGGGAGGGCTGCACAGGCTGAGCCTTCCCAAGGATGCCTCTTCCGAAGAAAAGAAAAGTGAAAAAAACGAGGAAGCAAAAACCATCCACTCTAGGTAAAATTCGGTGCAGCCGTGCAAAGAGTCTCAGGTGTGCAGGTTTTCCCCTTCGCGCTCCTTCCGTGGAAAGAATTATAACAAGAATACAAGGCAAACGTTTGCACAGAGTAGGAGGAAATTAAATCAGAACTGATTTACAGTATTTTTCAGGCTATAATGTTGCAGTAGGCTTCACACTTAAATGTCCAAATCTCACTTTACGGCTGCTTTAATAAGATGCACCGGTGTATATGATGCGCCAAGATTTTGAAAAGGTAAATTTTTTTTTTTTACAAAAAACGTTTTTCCCCTCCCCGGTGCCCAGGAGCGCTCTGCAGGCCTCCGAAACACTATGCACGCCCTATTTTTTTGAGAAAAGGGGCCACACAGAGAGTTTGAGAGACGTACAAAGTGCTCCTGGGGGCCTGGAAGGGCAAAAATGCGACACGGGGGGCGGGCATTTGGGAGGTGAAAAATGGGCCCATTTTGCGCAAAAAACGGTGTGTGCAGAGGTTGTGGGAGGCCTGTAGAGGGCTCCTAGGGGCTGGGGAGGGCAAAAAAACAGCCTGTTTTTCGTGAAAACAGACCCGGTTTTTTTTTTTTTGCAAAAAAACGGGGTGTACAGGGAGTTTGGAAGGCTTGAAGAATGTTCCTGGGGGCTTGGGAGGGCAAAAACAGCCCCGTTTTTGTGAAACAGAAAACATTGCCCCCCCAACAAATCTGCATTCTCATTTTACCCACCTCGGAAGGATGGAAGGATGGGTCAACCTTGAGCCTGGTGAGATTCGAACTGCCGAATTTCAGGCAGCCTGAGTCTCACCAGGCTGAAGGTTGACTCAGAAGAAGTAGCCTGCAGTACTGCACTCTAACCACTGCACCACCACAGCTTTAGCTTCTTTGGGGTTTTTTTTGCCTTCTCTGGAGGCATGGAAATAGAGGTAGGGGGGTATATCTAATGATTCTTCCTAACACTGGTATTTCCGGGTCTTGTTGTTATGATGCTATGATTCTACGATGTGCCTTCCTAGGCCTTTGTAAGGCTTCTAAAGTTGACTTCAACTAAACACCAAGTATAAGGACCTCAATATTTTCCATTTCGGGCAAGAAGATAAGGATATGTTAAGCATATTGACATGTAGCGGAAATACACCAATGAGAGGAGGAGTGGGAAACAGAAGGGAGAAGAAAGGTGGGAAGAGAAGGATAGGAGAGAGGGTAAGGGGGGAAGATGAGAAGGATAAGGAGGAGTGGATTGTAGAGAGAGGAGCAGTAGAAAGGAAGGGGAAGTAGAGTAGGAAAGGATGATGGAGGGAAGATAGAAAGTTGGAGGGTGGTAGAAGAAAGAGGTGTATGGAGAGCAGAAGAGCTATAATGGGTTTTTATTTTTGGGGGCATTGTTGAGAAGAGGAACTGATGTAATTATTATTTAATACTATATGATACGGGCTATGTGTAGTATACATGTAAGTGTATGTTATGAAAATAAAAATGGAAATAAAAAATATTTTTAAAAAAATATTTTCCATTTCCTTCGGCATTTGTTCTCATTCTTCCCTCCAGGTGAGGAAACGCACAACAAGGCATCGCCAGAGGCTGACGTATTGAAGCAGCACTTGGGTGAGGAGATCTTGAGACTTTGTGCATGGATGTCAGTGGTGGGTTTCAAACAATTTTGGCACCTCTTCTGTAGGTGTGGCCTGCTTTCCGGGTCCACTGGTGGAACCTCTTCTAACCGGTTCAGTAGATTTGACGAACCGGTTCTACCGAATAGGTGCGAACTGGTAGGAACCCACCTCTGATGGATGTGGGAAACAGAGAGAGCCATCGAAGTAGCTTCAGGAGTGGAGTAGAAGATATATGGAACTTCTTCACTAGCCCAAGGTTGTTAAATTATTTGAATCCCACCGCTGCTTTTTCTGCATCGTGCTGATAGAGGCTTGGTCGTTTTTACTAAGAAACCGGAGACAGTGGGAAGATTTTAAGAAAAAGCTCAACTCTATATCCTGGCGACAATAGCCGTTATCTGGTCAAGTATCGCCTACAAACAAGATTGAAATAAAGGAGGAGCTTTGTAGATTGCAGATGAAGAGCTTGTTACTACACTTCAAACAGAATGATTAAAAAGAGGGACATCTCCATAATTGGGTAGAAGTCCTTGAGAACGGACGTTCTGAAGATGTTTCAATAGGCTGAGCACTGGCCTGGCTAGAACTAAAGACCACATCTTTAGTGGTGGGATTCAAAAAATATTTACTACCGATTCTGTGGGCGTGGCTTGGTGGGCGTGGCTTGGTGGGCATGGCAGGGGACTAATACTGCAAAAGCCCCATTCCCTCCCAATCAGCTGGGACTCGGAAGGCAGAGGATAGATGAGGGCAGGGCCAGCCAGAGGTGGTATTTACCGGTTCTCCGAACTACTCAAAGTTTCCACTACCAGTTCTCCAGAGCCAAGTCAGTAAGAACCGAGGTGGCGCAGTGGTTAAATGCAGCACTGCAGGCTACTTCAGCTGACTGCAGTTCTGCAGTTCGGCTGTTCAAATCTCACCGGCTCAGGGTTGACTCAGCCTTCCATTCTTCCGAGGTGGGTTAAATGAGGACCCGGATTGTTGGGGGCAATATGCAGACTCTGTAAACCGCTTAGAGAGGGCTGAAAGCCCTATGAAGCGGTATATAAATCTAACTGCTATTGCTATTGGTCAGAACCTACTGAATACGACCTCTGGACCACATGTAAAAGTGGGGATTTCTCCCCGAGGATAAAGATATTTACAATCAACCAATGGAACAGAAGTTGCATTCAGAAGTTGTGGGAGCTTCATCCCTGGAGGCTTTCAAGAAGAGACTGGACTGCCGTTTGTCAGAAATGGTGTACAGCCTCCTGCTTGGGCAGGACTAGATGACCTACAAGGTCCCTTCCAATTTAGTAGACATTCTACTCTACTGCGAAAATTCAAACAACTATCCATTTTTTTTACACCAACATGCATACAGAATGACTCGCTGGCCAGAAATATCTCTGCCATTAATATGGTTCGGTACTGGGCTAGAACTGTACAAATCTATATTTTATTAAAGCGGTTAATTTTTCCCCGATATTTAAATGTCTAATTTCTCCCTTTCTAATTCCTGTGTTTTTCACACGAGACAAGACCGAATAGTGAAATGGCTCCTGTCTCCTTTTGCCTTGCAGTTCTGCAGAGGGACCTGGCCAAGCAGGCAATGATTGACAGGGAAGGATTCAGGCAGAGGCTGACAGAACTGGAGAGAGACCTGGAGGGAGCCAAGAAAGACAAAAGGGATATTTATGAAGGTTATTTGGGGGAGGTGGGCAAGAGGGGCTGCTCCCTTGGAGAAACCAATTCTTTCCTTCCCCAGAAATGGGACTGGCAGTTGGGTGGGAAATGCCTTGGTAGTTTAGCTCTTTCAATCCTCTGGGGGATCCACTTGAACAGAATGTTTAGGGAAGCTCTCCTAAGAATGCACTGTCTGCTAAGAACAAGATCAAGGAATATGTAAAGATTTAGCGGAGTCTCGGAGTGACCTTTCTAAGAGGTTCTTCAGCGTCAGTAATACTCTTTAAGGTTGCGCAGACTTGGGATTTCTTCATTATTAGGAGGAGGCCATAACCCATTCTCCACAGCCTTGCCATCTATCTGCATCTTTTCCATTTGTGCCCTCTTTAACTTTTAGTTTAGGGCGGTGTTTCTCAACCGCGGCTCTGGAGCCGCATGTGGCTCTTTCATCCCTCTGCTGCGGCTCCCTATTTCGCTCAAAATATGTGTCATAACCGCCAGTGTGCGACATCCTCCGGCATGCAATTTATTACCCCGGTAGGCCGGCCATGGATAAGTCTAAGAAAAGAAAAGTTTTAGAAGAAAACAGGAACGTTTAATTTAACGTCAGGCACGGGAAGGGTTTTGTGGCTCCGGGTGTTTTCTGTGGGAAATGGGCCCAAATGGCTCTTTGAATGCTTAAGGTTGCCGACCCCTGATCTAGGGATTTAGGGGTAACTAAGGGTCTCCTCTTCCTTCTGACACCATTCCCATTTCTTCATTTCAGAGATGATCCGTCAGTATCAACAGTTTCAGCGCCAGGCGGACGGCCAGATTCAGCGTTTGGAGGCTGAAAAGCAGAACTTGCAAGAACAGCTGGGTATTTACACAAAGGTTTGGCCTGGCAGAAGCCGAGATGGGCTGCGGCCTTTCAGAGCTGCTGTTTTAAGGACTTAAAAAAATTAAATTTTAAAAAAAATTCTAAAAAGAAATAGCTGCACCCACTTCCTTGCATCTTTTAAACCAAGGGTCTCCAACCTTGGCAACTTTAAGCCTGGTGGACTTCAACTCCCAGAATTCCCCAGCCAGCTATTCTGAAGCTATTTATTGCAAAATGATGATGATGATGATGATGATGATGATGATGATGATGATGGAGGTGAAGTCCACAGGACTTAAAGTCGCCAAGGTTGAGGAACGCTGGTCTAGATGGATGGAGTTGACTAGAGCAAAATATCTCAAACTTAAGCAACTTTAATGTCTCTGGACTTCAACTCCCAGAATCCCCCAACCAGTCATATCCTGAGAACCTGGCCCCACATTGGATCCCAGTGTGGACACCTTCCATATGGATGGTGTTGACTAGAGCAAAGTATCTCAAACTTAAGCAACTTATAACATTTCTGGACTTCAACTCCCAGAATCCCCCAGCCAGTCATATCCTGAGAACCTGGCCCCACATTGGATGACAGTGTGGATATCATGCATGGAGTTGACTAGAACTATGTCTCTCAACCTTCAGCAACTTCTAACAAGTTTGGACTTCAACTCCCAGAATCCCGCAACCAGCTCTCACTCAGCTCTCTTCCGCTTTCTCTCACCTCAATCTCTGTCCTTCTCCCCCACCCAAACCCACCTCATTTGTCCTCAGCAGCTGCCTGCCAAAAAACCCTGCAGCGGAGCGAAGAGGAGCGAGCAAAGATCTCGGAGGAGAAGGACCAAGCTGTGGCTCAGATGCAGCAGAAGGCAGAGGAGATGGAGAAGGAATGTGAAAGACTCCTTCACGTGAGTCAGGGATGGGAAGAGACATCCATTCTGGCCCCAGCCAAGAACTTCAGGGGAGGAGACCAGATGTTCAGCATTGCTCATTACCAAAGTTTCAGGAAAGGGAGGGAGGGAGGGAGGGAGGGGAAGGGAGAGAGCAAGAGAGAGCAAGAGAGAGATGAATCTTCTCACGATTGCGCATGTTAAACTATGCTCGATACTCTACATGCTTCTGTGGGTTATAGGTTGAGCATGACGATAGTCAAAATGATTGGGCAACGTTCTTCATCTCATCGCCCTGTTCAAGCAGAGAAACTAGTTTGTTGGTTTTTTTTCAATGCACTCAGATCTTCCCTTCCATCACTTGGCCTGTCTGCTTGGACCACAACAGATAGCTGTGTGTAGCGGTAGCCCAAAAAGCCAACGCAATCCTAAATTGCATTGACATAGGGATACAATCAAGATCAAGAGAGGTACTAAGACCACTCTATAAAGCCTTAGTAAGGCCACACCTAGAATCCTGCATCCAGTTTTGGTCAACACACTGTAAAAAAGGATGTTGAGACTCTAGAAAGAGTGCAGAGAAGAGCAACCAGGATGATTTTAGGGGACTGGAGACCAAAGCATATGAAGAATGGTTGCAGAAACTGGGCCTGGCTAGTCTAGAGAAGAGAAGGACCAAGTGAGACAGGATAGCAGTCTTCCAATATTTGAGGGGCTGCCACGGAGAGGAGGGGGATCAAGCTATTTTCCAAAGCTGAAGGCCAGACAAGGAATAATGAATGGAAACTGACCAAGGACAGATTCAACCTGGAAATAAGGAGGAATTTTCTGACAGTGAGAACAATCAACCAAGTTGCCTTTGGAAGTTGTGGGAGCTTCATCACTTGAGACTTTCAAGAAGGGACTGGATTGACATTGGTCAGAAATGGTGTAGGGTCTCCTGCTTGAGCACGGGGTTGAACTAGATGACCTTCAAGGTCCCTTCCAACTCTGTTAATCTGCTCAAAAGTAGTGATTAATGCCTATAGGAAGCCTTCCAGCACCGAGGTCATTTCAATGCTCCCCTTCTGGCTCTCCAAACCTCCCAAGACACTTTCAGAGGGGGAAGTTCTCAGGTAACATGATTGCAAATAAACCAGCATGGATCTTTGTCTCTTCCCTCTGCCCTTTGAACGTTCTCACTTCCTTTTAACAGGACAGCTTGGATCAGGTGCTTTCGAAACTACAAGCCACAAAACTGGGCTGGGAGACGGAGGCCACCCTCATCCACACTGAATGTAAGAATACGCTAAAGGAGTTTGGACTTAACCCACTGGAGATCTGAAGCAGCGGTCAAGCAGAGCTAAGGTCAGTCTCTGGAGGTTTCACATTGGCACCAGTGGTGGGGTTCAAATTTTTTTACTACTGGTTCTGTGGGCGTGGCTTGGTGGGCGTGGCAGGGGAAGGATACTGCAAAATCTCCATTCCCTCCTCACTCCAGGGGAAGGATACTGCAAAATCCCCGTTTCCTCCGCACTCCAGGGGAAGGATACTGCAAAATCTACATTCCCTCCCCACTCCAGGGGAAGGATACTGCAAAATCCCCATTCCCTCCCCACTCCTAGGGGAAGGATACTGCAAAATCCCCATTTCCTCCCCACTCCAAGGGACGGATACTGCAAAATCCCCATTCCCTCCTCACTCCAGGGAAAGGATACTGCAAAATTTCCATTCCCTCCCCATTCCAGAGGAAGGATACTGCAAAATCCCCATTCCCTCCCCACTCCAGGGGAAGGATACTGCAAAATCTACATTCCCTCCCCACTCCAGGAGAAGGATACTGCAAAATCCCCATTTCCTCCCCACTCCAAGGGACGGATACTGCAAAATCTCCATTCCCTCCCCATTCCAGAGGAAGGATACTGCAAAATCCCCATTCCTTCCCCACTCCAGAGGAAGGATACTGCAAAATCCCCATTCCCTCCCCACTCCAGGGGAAGGATACTGCAAAATCTACATTCCCTCCCCACTCCAGGAGAAGGATACTGCAAAATCCCCATTTCCTCCCCACTCCAAGGGAAGGTTACTGCAAAATCTCCATTCCTTCCCCATCAGCTGGGACTCAGGCAACAGAGAATAGATAGGGGTGGGTCCAGTCAGAGGTGATATTTACCAGTTCTCCGAACTACTCTGAGTTTCTGCTACCGGTTCTTCCAGAACCGTTCAGAACCTGCTGAATTTAAACGTGCTTAAAATGTACTCAGAAGGGAATATTTGTAGCTCACGGTTGAGCTGTCGGGCTCCTTGGTGCCCTCTGAGCTTGGTGGTTTCCTTGCAGACATTTCGTTACCAATCAGTCACATAGAGATAAGCACATCTACATACCAATCAAAAAACCCAGAAGGAACTGAGAGATCAAACCATCTCCTTGCCAGTAACCAACACCCAGATAAAAAGAGATGAACGTCAAGATTAACACTAGACCAACAACCAAGCCACAGACGACACCCCAATAGGGAGCTACCGACTCACATAAACAAATTCACAGTAAACAATAACCTAATCAAGGAACAATCTAGGCCACTCCCACCAACACTGACAGGGCAAGCCAGCTGTGTATAAACAGAAAGCAGACTCCCTCTCCCTTCTAGCACTGATGATGTTCCCCAGTTGGGTCACGAAACGTCTGCAAGAAAACAACCAAGCTCAGAGAGCACCAAGGACCCCACAGTCCTCCTCCTCCTCTCCCCCCTCCTCCTCCTCCTCCCCTCCCTTCTAGCACTGATGATGTTCCCTAGTTGGATCATGAAACATCTGCAAGAAAACAACCAAGCTCAGAGACCACCAAGGATTCCAAACAATAAAACATTTGTCAACATTGCACAGCAACTCACCCAACACATGAAAACACAGTATGGTTTATTTGAGCTGGTTTTAGTGTCGTGTTTGAAGTTAGATATTGTCCTTCGTGCCTCGCGACAAACCCCTATTAAAGCAAACTATGGTTTAGCATGACGGGTGAATCCAAACAATCCAGTCTTTAGGTGTGTGAAAAGTACTTTCCATCGTTAACGAACTCGTTCCTTAGGCAGCTCCAACGAAGGAAGGAAGGAAGGAAGGAAGGAAGGAAATTCCCGATCAGTCCGTCTGTCATCTCTTTCAGTTGTCTGTTTCAGAACACACGGATTCCCATTTAACATAGCTGAGGTCCCAATCCTGAACCCAACAGAGCTTGGGCCAAGAACAGAAGATGCTGTGCATCTCCACTCAGAAAAAAAAAATCTTGGAGAGGAAGCTCTGAGGTTGGAAGCTCATCCTCGCTCATCCTCTGCCAACCTTCACAGTCCGTTTTGTGCAAAATCGATGATTGTCAGAAGAAGATGAGAGGAAGTCCAGTGCTCGGTTTTAGGGGTTCCAGTAGAGCAGGGCACGCCAGCCTCGGTGACCTGAAGACTTGTGGACTTCGATTCCCAGAATTCCCCAGCCAGCACAGGGAATTCTGGGAGTTGTCTGGCTGGCTGGGGAATTCCAGGAGCTGAAATCCACAAGTCTTAAAAGTTTTCAAGGATGGAGATCTTGCAATTGAGGGAATATTTTGACGGAGGGAAAAGGAGTTTGAAGGAGGTGGTCAACGGCCTTCATTCACATTCCACTGGTAGGAATCATCTAGAGATGTTGTCACATCCAGAGAGGACGTCCGTAACTAGCTTCTCTGCCACAAAATGCAATGAATGAGGTCCATCCTTGAAGTGCAATTATTTCCAGCGATCCTTTTTTTGAATCTTACCCAAGGGAACTCCTCCAAGATGACCCTGACTCATCGCATTCCATCTCTGCCCATGCTTTGCTTTGAATCTTCATCCCGCTTGCTAGGTTCTGCAGGAATCATGTGAGTGCAGGCACGGAAGGCAGGCGAGGGATCGAGAAAGCTGGTCTGGGGAGATGGGATCAATTTGCCACGCTGGAAGGGTGTGCAAAGGTGCTCCCTTTATCCCCAAAGAGTCCAAGGAGCCGTCTCTAGAATGCCTGGCTGAACCCATCATGGCCCTGTGGGAAACAAGGAGAAGCCAGCTCACGTTTTCCGTAGATGATCCCAGGAAAAGAAATGTAACACTGAACAAATCCCACATCGGTGCCTTGTCCCCAAAACGCAAGAGGTGGTGATGGGCTGGAGAAAGTCAAGTCATTGACTTCATGGAAAATTGAGACATATGAAGAACGGTGGCAGGAATTGGCCTTGTCTAGTTGAATGAAAAGAACGACTAGGGGTGATAGAACAGAATAGAATACAGAATACAGAATAGAACAGAACAGAATATAGAATACAGCATACAGCATACAGAATACACAATAGAATAGAACAGAATATAGAATATAGAATAGAATAGAATAGAATATGGAATGGAATGGAATGTGGAATGTAGAATATAGAATATAGAATGGAATAGAATGGAATAGAATAGAATTATAATGTAATATAATATAATATAATATAATATAATATAATATAATATAATATAATATAATATAATATAATATAATATAATATAATATAATATAATATACAGAATGGAATGGAATATAGAATAGAATAGAACATAGAAAATAGAATAGAATAGAATGTAGAATAGAATATAGAATAGAATATAAAATGGAATATAGAATAAAATAATATAGAATAGAATAGAATAGAATTCTTTATTGGCCAAGTGTGAATTGTCTTTGGTGCAGATGCTCTCAGGGTATATAAAAAGACAAGATACATTCGTGAAGAATCATAAGGTACAGCACTTAATGATAGCACCATTCCAATATTTGAGGGGCGGCCACAAAGAAGAGGAGGATCAAGCTATTCTTCAAAGCCCTGGAAGGCAGGGTGGAAACTCATCAAGGAGAGAAGCAACTTAGAACTAAGGAGAACCTTCCTGGAACTTCAGTGGAACAACTTGCCTCCAGGAGTTCTGGGTGCCCCAACATTGGAGGTTTATAAAAAGAGATTGGACAACAGTTCACCTGAAACGGAACAGGGTTTTCTACTTGAACAGGGGCCGGATTAGAAGACCTCCAAGGCCCCTTCCAATTCTGTTATTCTGTTCTAGGACTTCTTACCTCTCTGGTGAAGGTCCATGGGGTAGGGTCAGGTTGGCCCGGTGGCGCTGTATTGCTCGAGAGTTGACAGTGACACGGTCTCAAAGGGGGCCAGCTTTGTCCCTGAAAGATGCCTGGAGAAGTAGAACCATGGGTGATCAGAAAGCTTGATGGGAAGTCTTCATCATCGTAGAAGACTAAAGGAGATACTCCAACCTGGAATGGAGACCCAAATCAAGAACTGGCCTATCGTCAAGACCTCAACCAGTAAATTCCTCATACGAGCTAGATTTAAAATTCTGTTTTGTATCATGGGGCGAAATCAGATCGAACCCCTCTTACATACCCCACACGCTCATAAACACACTGTCCTCCTGCATCATTTTTGACACCAGTTGACACGTCTTCTTGGAGAATCCTACTGGATTGTAGCTTAATGGAGAATGAGAGGGTTTCTTTGCTCTCCCACCTTGGTCTCCTCCAAGAAGCTTCTTCACCTCTGACTGGATGGAGGGGAATGGAAGGATTTATATTCCTGGCTGGACACTTGAATTTTTTTTTATATCCTTCCATTCCCCACCATCCGGTCAGAGCTGAAGAAGCTTCTTGGATGAGAAGGGAAATGTCTTCAAAGAAAAACCAGAAAGTCCAGTTGCCTCTTGAAAAAGCCCCTTTGGGACAACCAGGACCTGGAGGACGGAGAATCTCCATAGATTTCACTTCCTTCCTTCCTTCCTTCCTTCCTTCCTTCCTTCCTTCCTTCCTTCCTTCCTTCCTTTCTCCCTCCCTCCCTCCCTCCCTCCCTCCCTCGGAGTTGAGGGCTACCTGTATTGAAGTAGATGGCTTACAGGCTATCTGGAAGCAGAATCCCAAATGGGTTTCTGCTTGTTATTATCCTTCATCTTAGCAATAGCAATAGCAGTTAGACTTATATACCGCTTCATAGGGCTTTCAGCCCTCTCTAAGCGGTTTACAGAGTCAGCATATCTCCCCCACAGTCTGGGTCCTCATTTCACCCACCTCGGAAGGATGGAAGGCTGAGTCAACCTTGAGCCGGCGAGATTTGAACCGCCGAACTGCAGATAGCAGTCAGCTGAAGTGGCCTGCAGTACTGCACTCTAACCACTGCGCCACCTCGGCTCTTTTTCTCATCTTTCTGGCAGGAGTCGATAGAAGAGTACGTACCATATTGTAGAACTTGCTTCCTTCCGAGTCGATGACCAAGAGAGTCACCCGCTGGTTGTCGGAACGGATCCTCGATACCACTTCCTGATGTTCAAGGTCTTCGACAATCTCGCCGTTCACCGCCAACAGACAGTCGCCTTCCCTCATCCCCGCCTTTTCCGCAGGTAGCCCCGCATCCAGTTCTCTCAAAAATTGGGCTGCAGGTCCAAGATAGAAGAAACAGAACGGCCTATGCGTGAAATTACTCCAATCAATTCTCCTGGAGGGACAGAGGTAGCTAAGAACATCCAGGCCCTCCGTTCTGAATTTCCTCCCGGATTCAGCTCTGACCCCGCTTTTCCACGCTGGTTTGTGATTTAGCCCCAGGCACTTCTATCTGGAACAGGGGTGTCAAACACAAGACCCGCGGGCCGGATACGGCCCACGATGTGGTCGGATCTGGCCATAGGGGGGCCGTCCTGGAAAATGTAAGGGGCTGGCCCCAGTGGTGAAATTCAATTTTTTTTACTACCAGTTCTATGGGTGTGGTGTGGCTTGGTGAGCGTGGCTTGTTGGACATGGCAGGGGGATACTGCAAAATCCCCATTCCCACCCCACTCTGGGGCCAGCCAGAGGTGGCATTTGCCAGTACTCCAAACTACTCAAAGTTTCTGGCTACCGGTTCTTCAAACTACTCAAAGTTTCTGCTACCGGTTCTCCGAACTACTCAAAAATTCCACTACTGGTTCTCCAGAACCTGTCAGAACCTGCTGGATTTCACCCCTGGCTGGCCCGCATCACCACAAACATGCCAGCAGTTTGGGGAGTGGCCTCAAACTGCCACGGCCATAGTCGGCCACACATCCCATCCCCCCCAAGATCAGCCACAGCCCTGATGCGGCCCTCGATGAAATTGAGTTTGACACCCCTGGTCTAGAACAATGTTTCTCAACCTTGGGGACTTGGAGATTGGTGGACTTCAACTGCCAGATTTCCCCAGCCAACACGCCTGGCTGGAGAATTCTGGGAGTTGAAGTCCACCAATTTCCAAGTCCTCAAGGTTGAGAAACCCTGGCCTAGAAGTGAGTCGAGAAGTTTTTCTCCATCCCCATCTTATGAGTATGCTCTTTCTCACAAAACAGCCTAACCTTCTTGGAAGGAAATCTGGAGATTTGTTAAAGGAACGAGATCCAGCTCCCTCCCCCATTGGCCCCTTCTAAATCTAGCTCTTTCCCAATCTACTGGGTTCAGTCTGCAGGATACAGCTCCCAACTCTTAGCCTCTTATGGGCATTTGGCAACATGGCTGGGTTGTCAGGACTAATTCAGGACATAATTCAGGTTATAACCTGCAATCCTCCAACTCAACTGTGAGTTGATTCTCACTTCCTGGGAAGCTGGAAAGCAGAGCTCCAGAGTGGGCAGAAGGAAGAAAGGTTGAGCATCTTCTCCACCGTGTGCCAAAGCCTCTTGATTTGTATTTTGGGGAGAGGTTCTACAGGGAGTCCTTGATTTATGACCACAGTTGGGGCCAGAATTTCCTTGGCTAAGCAGGCAGTCATCCAATTTTAAGGCCCGCCCCTTTGCCACAGTTGTTAAGCAGATTACTACAGTTGGTGGTCGTTAAGTAAATCCAGCTTTCCCCCGTGATTTTGCTAGTTGGAAGCTGGCCAAGGTGGCCACCATTGGTGATCACATGACCCTGGGATGCTACAACTGTCATAAACACATGCCGATTGCTGATTCCCCCAAATGTTGATCATGTGACAGGAAGACGCTATGATGTCATCCATACAAGGACTGGTCAAAAGTCACTTTTTTTTTCAAAGTTGTCATTTCGATCGGACAAAATGGTGATAAGTCAAGGACCACCTTCAATGGATCCTGCAAATGGAGATGTCTCACCCCTCTTCCCCGAGCTAGATTTTTCTTCTTTCATCAAGAACCCATATCCGTCTTCTCCTCGCGTCATCTGAAGCTTCGTCACTTGGAAGGGAACCCAAGAGGCGTCGGCCAGGGCCGCTGTAACCTTAACACCGCATTGTCGGTACGCCTCTTCCGACCGGCTGTCGATCACCAGGAGCCCCATGGGACTGCTGCTCTGTCTGAGCTAAATCCGAATCGGAGCAAGAGAGAGAAAAGACAACGATGACTGGCGATGACCAAATGTTGGCACAATTCAAAGGACTACTTCTAGACAGGGTTGAAAAATTATTTGGCCATGAAGAGTGTCTTGGCAGCGTGACTATTATTATGAGATAAACCCAGGAGCGAAACACAGCCCACAACACACAGAGCCAATTAATAGTGGTTTATATATCCATATATACAGACATACACATGGTAGATAAATTGCTTACCACTCAGCTACGGACACAAGGAGAGAAATGAAATACATGATGAGAGAGAGGTGCCCTCTAATGGCATCTATATATTACACCTCTTAAACGAGCAAAAGACGTGTGGACCCCACCAGAGTCTCAGACTGTCTATACCTGTAATGCTGATTCATCCCCCATTGCATCAGCTTACAGTTTACAGCTTACAACCTTACATCAGTTGGCAGCTATTAAATCCTCAGTACCTGACAAAGGGAGAAGGGGCTGAGCAAAAAAAAAAAACCAGAGGAAGGATGGCCAGAGTAAAGTTTTGGGAGGGAAAGCACTCTCTTTAGCGTGACCCGACAAAAGCGCCCCAACAAAACCGCGTCACTAAAACCATGATGTCATCAACGCGCCGACAACAGCACGTCGACAACAGCGCATCGACAGAAGGGCGATTTACAACAGCGCGTCGACAGAAGGGTGATTTAAGTTAAGGTAAGGGTTAGGGTTAGGGTTAGGTTTACAGCGCCCTTCTGTCGGCACGCTGTTGTCGGCGCAATTCAGCGCTCATTCGTCGGCGCGGTTCAGAACTCGCAGTTTTGTCACCGCGGTTTAGTCGGGCGCGCTTTTGTCGGTGAACCTCTCTTTAGTCCAGAATAATTGACTTTGTCCAGCCAAGATAGAGGAATTACTCATTCCTTTCTGTGGTGCAGAGGAAACCAAGCAGAGGAAAGTTTTATGGAGTTGGAAGACCTTTCACAACCAGATACGGAGACCATGTGGCCCACAATACGTACGGGGTGATATCTCCAACTATGAGGGGAGAGTTGGTTCTACCCTGAGCTATGAGCCTCCTTTTGGTGGGGAATTCTAACCTCCATCAAAGAGGCAGGGTGAAATTGAACGCACGAGACTGGCAGCTAATCTCAAAGTATGTTGCGTTGCTAGAACCTTTTGGTTGAGTTGTGCAGTCGTCCAGTTCTTAACACTGACGCCATTGAGTTCCACCAGCCAGGAACCGTGAGGCACCCCTGCTTTTTGAGCCGGCCCATCCTGCAGCACGGAGAGCTGGAATACGCCGGTCACACCTGCACAGGAGGACCACAACATCGAGAGGAAGCCTTGTGAAGGAAGAGAATTTGCACCCTAGAAAACAACCCAAGCTTCCCTAGGTAGCTTCCCTCTACCAGGAAATCTGCTCTCAACCACCTTCTTCCTCTTCCTCTTTCTCTGGAACTCAATTCTTTAGCGGAGTAGAAGAACAAGTTGCAGAAATGTAAACAAAGGCTTTTAGTGAACTCTTGATTTACCCAACCTGGGCTTCCTTGAGCAAACCACAACTGGATGGATTTGCTCATCAGAGGAAGACAAATAAATCATGTTTTGTATGCTACAAACACTGGGCTTTATTGCTGATTCCCCACCACGCTGTTCAATATATTGTAAAAATATATTACATGGTTTATTATATACAGTCTAACCATAGATTATATGGTGTAACCATACATAATACGAACATATAATACAATACGGTATAATATATATTGTTCAATATAATGTAGCCATACATATACTGTACATACACACACACTCACACACACGCCAGATGTTATATGGTTTTCTGCTTTTTGCTGTAAATCACCAAGTGTCTCTCTGAGATGATAAGGGGAGAACCTTAGAAATTGGATGGATGGATGGATGGATGGATGGATGGATGGATGGATGGATGGATGGATGGATGGATGAGAGAGAGAGGTAGAGAGTGAGAGAGAGATGTAAATAGATGGAGGGAGATAGACAGATAGACATGCAAGGATAGATGGATGGATGGAGATAGACATAGAAAGGTAGATGGATGGATGGATGGATGGATGGATGGATGGATGGATGAGAGAGAGAGGTAGAGAGAGAGAGATGTAAATAGATGGATGAGATAGACAGATAGACATGCAAGGATAGATGGATGGATGTAGACGTAGAAAGGTAGATGGATGGATGGATGGATGGATGAGAGAGAGGTAGAGAGAGAGAGAGAGAGATGTAAATAGATAGATGGAGGGAGATAGACAGATAGACATGCAAGGATAGATGGATGGATGGAGATAAACGTAGAATAGATGGATGGATGGATGGATGGATGGATGGATGGGAGAGAGGTAGAGAGAGAGAAAGAGAGAGAGAGAGAGATGTAAATAGATGGATGGAGATAGACAGATAGACATGCAAGGATAGATGGATGGATGGAGATAGACGTAGAAAGGTAGATGGATGGATGGATGGATGAGAGAGAGAGAGAGAGAGATGTAAATAGATGGATGGAGATAGACAGATAGACATGCAAGGATAGATGGATGGATGAAGATAGACGTAGAAAGGTAGATAGATGGATGGATGGATGGATGGATGGATGGATGGATGGATGGGGAGAGAGGGAAGTAGGTAGGTAGGTAGAGAGAGAGAGAGATGGATGATAGACAGACAGACAGACAGACATTCAAGACAGCTAATATAAGCAATAAGCAGAAGTGAGTCCTGCCACTACCTTCTGGAGCTGACACACTGAACCCCAAACCGCTGGAGCCCTTGGGAAGGCAGCACAGGCGTGGCCTGCCGTATCTGGACAAGAGCTGGTTGAGATCCTGGTTGAGGGCTTTGGCTACTTCGTAGGCGTTCCCATCCAGGAGAGTGAGTAGGACCTGTTTTGAGCTACTCTTGATCTTCCAGATCACCTGGAAATGAGACAAGAGAGGGGGGGAGAGGGAGAGAGAGAGAGAGAGAGAGTGCAAATGTCAGCAACTGGAGAATCTATTCCAATATTTGATCCCAGCATTCTCGCCATGTACAACAGAGTTTGACAACCTCAATCACTTGTCAAGACATGTGGATTTCAACTCCACAAATTCTCCAGCCAGCCTTGAGCCAGTATGGTCACCATCTAGATCTGGGGTCTCCAATAAACAGTAACAGAGTTGGAAGGGATCTTGGAGGTCATCTAGTCCAAACACCATGCAGGGGAACTACACTAGGGATTCAAATCGCCGAACTATCAACCTTTCTGATCGACAAGCTCAGTGTTTTAGCCACTGAGCCACCTAGTCAGGCTCATCTAAACAGAAATATTGATTAACTCATCAAATCAGAAATATTGCCGTAGTCAACTTCATCCGTCTAGATCCGGGGTCTCCAAACGTGGCCGCTTTTAAGACTTGTGGGCTTCAATACCCACATTCTGAGAGTGGAAGTCCACAAGTCTTAAAGTAGCCAGGTTTGGAGACCATGGATCTAGACCGATGAAGTTCACTTGATCGACAATATTTCTCAACCTTAAGCCACTTTAAGACACGTGGACTTCAACTCCCAGAATTCCCTGGCCAACACTGCATTGAACTCCGCACGTCTTCAAAGTGACCCCCCAAGGTTGAGAAGCTGTTCGTTTGTGAGACTTTATTTAACTTTGTAAATGTGTGCCCCAACGCCTGGGTCACTCGATATGCCCAGGTCATGCAGGAGTCAATCCATCAAAACCTTACCCGAAGATATCCCATGCCTTCAACGTTAACTCCGTTGACCTCAAGGATTCGGTCTCCATCCCGAAGGCCTTTACGGTAAGCCAGCCCTCCGGGTGTCACCTTCCGCACAACAGGGCACATCCCTCCGGCTTCCTGGCACAAGGAGAAGCCGAGGTTGTCACCGACTTCTTTCTTTAGTAAACAGAAACGTATCCGGGAAGCCCCTTCTGGCTCTGAGGAGGATAAAAAGGACATCTCTTTTCAAACTGGCTTATGAAATCCCACCGATATTTCCTTACAATAAGAAGAACAGAGTTGGAAGGGACCTTGGAGGTCTTCTAGTCCAACCGAGCCGAGGTGGTGCAGTGGTTAAATGCAGCACTGCAGGCTACTTCAGCTGACTGCAGTCCTGCAGTTCGGCTGTTCAAATCTCACCGGCTCAGGGTTGACTCAGCCTTCCATCCTTCCAAGGTGGGTAAAATGAGGACCCGGATTGTTGTTGGGGGCAATATGCTGACTCTGTAAACCGCTTAGAGAGGGCTGAAGGCCCTATGAAGCGGTAGATAAGTCTAACTGCTAACCCCCTGCTTAGGCAGGAAACCCTACACCACTTCAGATGTTGGCTGAGGGGAGGGGGGTACCTGTCTATTGGGAAGACTGAATATGGAGAAAAAAGAGGAGCAGCTTCCAAGATCTTTAAATCATCCAGAGGTAACGGGGGAGGCTATGTGTAAGCAGGGAATTCCACTGGGTCTTCCTTACTATTACTTCCTTACTCTAGGAGTCGTCATGTCTAGTCCAGACCCCTCCAAGGATGTAGCCATGAGGTAGCCATAACAAAATCCTTTCTAGAAAGCCAAGGTCTCTGCATCTCTGTACCTGACTGGAACTGGATGGGTGGAAGCTGCCAGCGTGGCAGTGGAAGATTGGACCATGGGATGGACTGGTGGGTGGGTGGGGGGCAAGATCTTGAACTTTCAACTGGGTGGGAAAACAGAGAAGACTTCAGATTCGGGTTTGCCCAGGTGTGCCAACATGGCTCTCTTAATAAATTGGAACTTTGATCAATCCTTTGCCTTGGACTCTGATTTACTTTCGGATGCTATTTGGAACCTGTCGTGGCTCAGTAGGAGCCTTTGAAGCTGCTATCAGGGTTCCACCACAAAACCGCGTTCGACTAAAGCGCGCTCGATGAAACCGCGTAGCTGACGTCATCACAGCGCGACAACAGCGCGGAGAAAAAAGCACACTGTGAATGCTGAAGCTAAAATTAACCCCTAAACCTAAACCTAACCCCCCTAAACCTAATCCTAAACCTAACCCTAAACCTAACCCTTAACCTAACCCTAAACCTAACCCTTAACCTAATGCTAAACCTAAACCTAATCCTAACCCTTAACCTAACCCTAAACCTAACCCTAACCCTTAACCTAACCCTAAACCTAACCCTAAACCTAACCCTTACCTTAACTTGAATCGGCTTGCTTTTAAAACGCTATTTAAAGCGCCCTTTTTTCTCCGCGGTCGCTGTTGTCGCCCTGCTGATGACGTCAGCGACGTGGTTTAATCGGGCGCGCTTTAGTGGAGCGCGGTTTTGTCATGCCACGGCTATCAGACTCTGACACAGAAACCTCCTGTGAGTGGTTTCAGGATGCATACAGGAGAAGGGCTGACCAGGTAAGGAACAATTGAGGACTCGCAGGAGATGATAACGAGCAGCTGTGGCTCGTTAGGATCTCCTCCTGCGGATAAAGGACGGATGGTGCCACGTCCTGGTTGCAGAGGTCAGCGTTCCGTTTCTGTTCTAGTCAAGTTCTCTTGTTTGTTTGCAACCATCGAGAAAAAGCACTTGGATAAGTGATTTGATTTATATAACCCTGTTTTGCAGTAGTTTACTTTTGCCAGAGCATTTATCTGTGTTTATTTTGGGCTCGCAGCCAGCAAGAGCCGGGACTGATAAAAACATTCCTTCGAACATTCTGTTCGGCTGTAGTTTCTCAACGGGCAAGGTGGGGGTCAGAACAGAACCCTGACCTCCTGTCTAGTCAGGAAGTGCAAATGCCACTTGGTTGTGGCATTTGCAAAGAACTTGGAAGGGAGCTCAGCTGAACCCTGGTTGAGAAGGAAGTGGGGAGGAAGAAGAGGAAGTAGCTTGTCTGATGGAAAAGTTTGGGCAACCCACTTGCCAAACAGCCTCGGGAAAACACCAGCCTTTCCTTTCCTACCCACAAGCTGCCACCACCAGCCCTCTCGTTACCGGAATCCTCTGCCAATGACAAGGCGGGATTATCGATTCCTTCTTTCGGGTTAAATTCAAATTTCCTGCAAGAGAGGAGGAGGAAGAAGAAGAAGGTGCATCTCAAAGGTTGAGAAATGGGAGTTTACGGGATAGGGTCTAAAAGGTTGAGATTGTGGCCCTAGCGATGCCATCAAAGCTCTACCTGTAACCCACACCACACACGTAAGAAACAAAGCAGAGTTTGATCACACTCCCATGCTCCCCCCACTTAACATCTTCACACCACAGTTTGCAGGCACCCTTGCTGAAGAGCCACCATAAGTTTCTGCCAACATCTCGGCTTCCCCAGAGCTGCCAACCAACCCCCAGTTTGCGATGGGAGTATTTTCTTATTTCTTGGATGGTCAGGGCCCCTTAATTCTGGAGCTTGTTGTCAGAAGAATGGAATGGAATGGAATAGGATAAGAAATAGGGATACAATTGAATAGAATTAGAATAGAATAGAATTAGAATAATGAAATTAGAATAGAATAAGAAATAGGGATAGAATAAAATAGAATTAGACTAGAATAAGAAATAGGGATAGAATAGAATTAGAATAGAATAAATAGGGATAGAATAGAATAAGAATAGAATAGAATAAGAAATAGGGATAGTATAGAATAGAATTAGAATAAGAATAATGGAATTAGAATAGAATAGAAAAAGAAATAGGGATAGAATAGAAAAGAATAGAATACAATAGAATTAGAATTAGAATAATGGAATTAGAATGGAATAGTATAAGGGAGGGAATAGAATAGAATAAGAATTAGAATAGAATAAGAAATAGGGATAGAATAGAATGGAATTAGAATAAGAATAATGGAATTAGAATAGAATAGAAAAAGAAATAGGGATAGAATAGAAAAGAATAGAATACAATACAATTAGAATTAGAATAATGGAATTAGAATAGTATAGTATAAGAAATAGGGAGGGAATAGAATAGAAGAATAGAATAGAATAGAAATATAGAATAGGAATGGAATGGAATGGAAAATACAATAGAATAGAATGGAATTCTTTATTGGCCAAATCACAGGTGGGTTGCTCCCTGTTTGGCCGGATCGGACGAGCTGGTAGTAGCAGCGGTGAGAGGCTCCGCCCACCTGCCCGGACGCTTCTGCGGATGCGCAGGAGCGCGCGTGCCCGAACCAGTAGTAAAAAAATTGGCAACCCACCCCTGGGCCAAATGTGATTGGACACCCAGGTAATTTGTCTCCGGTGCACGTGCTCACAGTGTACCTACAAACAGCAAGTAAGAGGCCCTGGGTCAGATCTACTAGAGAGCTTTTCACCGAGGCTGCCATCCGCGGCACCATCTTCAACGGGTGGCTTTGAGCTTGGCCAGCCCTCAACCCATCCCCTCAACTTGTTTGTGCAAACTGGCCCGCGTGCCCGGTTGGAATGTGGGAAACTACACATGGCGGGGGTGGTGGTGGTGAGGGGAGGGAGAAAGAAATGTTGGTGGGTCTGCTGGTTTTCCTTGTCCCTTCCCCTGCCCCTCCCCAAGCTTGGCACTTACATGGTTGACTCCGGAGTGTCCTGGAGCCCTGTAAAAGCAAGGACTGAGTATGAGAAGGGGGTCTGTCTCCTATCAACACAGAGACCCTCCCTCCCCACTCCAAGCCCCCAATATCCCTCCCCCCGGGTTTCCGGCTCAGATATATTCATTATAGAGCCGAGGTTAAATGCAGCACTGCAGGCTACTTCAGCTGACTGCAGTTCTGCACTTCGGCTGTTCAAATCTCCCCGGCTCAGGGTTGACTCAGCCTTCCATCCTTCCGAGGTGGGTAAAATGAGGACCCGGATTGTTGTTGGGGGCAATATGCTGACTCTGTAAACCGCTTAGAGAGGGCTGAAAGCCCTATGAAGCGGTGTATAAGTCTAACTGCTATTGCTATTTTGCTTTGGAAGGAGATTCGGGGGTATTTTGCAGTTTTACTCCCTTGGGCTGTAACTCCACAGAATCATTGACCGGCTGCACCCACAGTGAACCACACCCTACAGCTTGGGTTAAGGCTGCAATTGTTTATGGAGCTTCTCAGTCCTCCAAGTCCTGGTTATCCCAAATGTGCTTCTTTTTTTTTTTAAAGCGGCAACTGAACTTTGTGGGTTTTTTTTCTTGGAAGACGTTTCGCTTCTCATCCCAGAAGCTTCTTCAGCTCCGACTGGATGGTGGGGAATGGAAGGATGAGGGCTCCTTGCAGACGGCTGGACATTTGCATCCTTTTAGAGAGTAGTTTAGGTCGCCTGGAGGTTCGTCTGTGTCCTCGGGGTCACCTGAGTGGTGCAAATGGGGGTGTAGCTGCCTGCAAGGAGTATAAATCCTTCCATTCCCCACCATCCAGTGGAGAGATTCAACCTAGAAGTAAGGAGAAACTTCCAGAGAACAATGAATGAGTGGAACAACTTGCCTCCGGAAGTTGTAAACGCTGGAGGTTTTTAAGAAAAAAATTGGATAACACTTTGTCTGAAGTGGTGTAAGTTCCGACAGGCCTGGGGCTAAAGAACCGTTGCCCCCATCTCAAATGGTATGATTGTTGCGCTTTTAAATTATGTATTGTTTTGTGTTGTTGTCAAATTGTCTGTATCCCCCTTCCCTTGTTTGAGTTGTGAGCTGCCCTGAGTCCCCTTTGGGGAAAAGGGCGGCATACAAGTGAAATAAACTAAACTAAACTAAACTAAACTAAACTCCTGCCTAAGCAGGGGGTTGGACTAGTAGACCTCCAAGGTCCCTTCCAACTCTGCTATTCTATTTCTATTCTACTTCAGACAAGTCCAATCTTAAAATCTTAGGGCCAGCATACCTCCGAGACCGCCTACTGCCACATTCCTCCCAACGGCCGGTGAGATCCCACAGGGTGGGCCTCCTTCAGATGCCGTCAGCCAGACAATGCCGGCTGGCGGCTCCCCGGAGGAGAGCCTTCTCTGTGGCTGCTCCGACCCTTTGGAACGAGCTACCCCCAGAAATCTAGACCTTGCCCACTCTCATGGCCTTCAGAAAAGCTGTGAAAACCTGGCTATTCCGGCAGGCCTGGGGCTGTTGACCTCATTGTTGAGGTCCAGCCCCGATCGTAACGAATGTATGTGTGCTCTTTTTAACATGTTTTTATTGTCACTTTTTAATTATTCTTCTTTCTTCGATGTAAGCCGCCTGGAGTCCTCCGGGATTGGGCGGCCTATAAATCGATTTAATAAATAAATATATAAAATAAATAAAATCCTCCTGGGATGGAGCACTAACAACTTCTGAAGCCTGGTGGAACCAACAGCATCAAAGGCTATAGAAAGCAGACTTACACCGTTTCCAACTTTGTTCAGCAAACTCGTAAAATAAAGTCCCAGAACTAAGTCCAAAGACCAAGATCTCCTCCTCAAGATCATCCCATTGCCATTATTCCTGAGTTTCAGACAACAACAACAACAACAACAGACCCAATTCATCCTAAAGCAGGGGGTCTCCAACCTTGGCGACTTTCAATCTCTTTTTAGAAGTGGCTTTCAGCGCTACCAAATGGGCAGGAGGCCACTGGGAAGTCCATAGGCCCAGGGAAGTTACCCAGGGTGGGGAGCAAAGAGGATTGACTACCTGAACAGGATTCTCTTCTAGGTCTCTTCTAACCGGATAGATTCAAGCTGCGGAAACCAGGTGGGTTTTTCCAGCACACACTTGTTGTGCTTCACGGTTCAAAGATTACCGATGTGGCAAGAGCATTAACGCTGGGCCAGATAGCCATCTCCTCCTCCACCCTATTAAGCAAAACAAAACTGGGTGGAGAAGGGTTGAACCGATGACAGCAGGAAATTTATCCCCAGATTTAATTTATGCCACGGTTGTTACGCGATTGACAACACAGGGAGGAGGGGAGGCTGGGGGAAAACCCAGAGGCCACTTTAGCTGGGCTTGGGGTTTAAGGACCAGAAATTAAACATCTACCTTCTTTTGGCAGGGGGGGGGGGGGGCTACCAGGAGGAAAAAAGTTCAGGGTCAAACGCTCCAAACTCGATTGCGGAAAATACGACTTCAGCAAGAGAGCGGTCAACACTTGGAATGCTCTACCTGACTCTGTGGTTTCTTCCCCAAACCCCAAAAGGTTTAACCGTAGACTGTCTACTGTTGACCTCCCCGCATTCCTGAGAGGGCCGTAAATGGGGTGTGCATAAGCGCACCAGCATACCAGGGGTGGGTTTCAGCCGGTTTGCGGTGGTCCCTGCGAACCGGTTGGTCGCCAAACCCGGAAGTAAGTAACTTCCGGGAACGGCGAAGGGCCCACCCGCGCCCGCGCGCCCGCTCCTTACCCGGTTTTGACGAATTCTGCACTTCCACGCATGCACAGGACGCATACAGCGCCTGCGCGATCCTCCAGGAGCAGCTGGAGCATCGCACAGACGCTAGTACGCATGCGTGCGCCGCGCGCATGCACGTGCGCGCCGCACACGTGCACGAGGACACCGCCGGCCCCGTTCCAACCGAACCGGTTGGAACGGGGCGAGAAACCCACCCCTGCAGCGTACCTACCATCCATGTCCTACTGTCCCCATTTATTCGTACCCATTTCCTTTGTCCATGCCCATGTTTATACTTGCACCTGTCATCTCGTGCACGTTTCGACAAACTAAATAAGTAAAAAGATAAATAAAATCCTGGCAGAAAAATCTCTTTCTGGGTTCCGACTGCTTCCGATTTAAAGATCTCTTAGAAGAAGGGATTTAAATTTTAAAAAAAACTTGCTCGACCTCACGTTGCAAAGAATAAGAGATGGTTACGAATGCCTTCAAACAGCAGGGCAGTTTTCAATCCAGGAACAAGCTCAGAGGCAGAAAACGGATGAGAGAAATGTGCATTCCCCAGAACCTCTGGAAAGGGTGGTAGATATTCGTGGGCACCGCCTGGTAACTCTCTGGGTCCTTCACCCTCTAAGTAAGCAATGCAACCCTTCAATTTTAGGGGCCCGCTCTGCTGCCCACTTACCCGTTTTCTGCTTCATGTCTGCTCCCTCTCTGAAGTCCAAGGTCCAGGGGCGAGGTGGCCACTTAACCTGAGACGTTTAATATTTAAACAGCCCAACAATCTTTTCCTTAACGTCGCTTCCTTCTTCCACGAAGCCAAGCCGAGCGCGGAAAATAGCTTTTTCATTCCTGCAAGGGAAGATCAGCGGGGAATGGCAGCTGGGGGGAGGTATGTGTGTGTGATGGGATCCGGAGGTGATGGTGACCGACGAGGGGTTGGCACGCCAAGCGAGCAGCGAAGGAAGTGTGAATTGCACACCCCAGAAAGGTTGTGCTCAGGTCGTTTTGCACACTACACATCTGTCATCTAGACGTCACCCGGTTTGTGTGCGAATGCTTTATTCTTTTTCATTTTTTGTGTGTGAAAAGAAGTGATGAATGAGGGTGATAAATAAAGCCGATGAATAATATTCTCAAGTTGAGCCTTTTTGACGCAGGGAAAAAATTATTTTAGGACCTGCTAAGTGCAAACTTCTTTTGTTCTTTGGCAAATGTTCAGGAGGTTTATTCTGCAGTGGAATGTGGTCCATCCTTCTATCCGGGTATATTTTCATTAAACAATTGGTCAGAAGGAATTACAGATCAGTGGTGCGTTTCAATAATGCAACCAACGGGACATTATAATGTAAAACATTCGCTGGGAGTTTATTCCTTTATTTATTTCAATCAAATTTTTTTATTTTTGTATATTGCTGGAAGTTGGTTTTAATGGCTTTCGTTACAACCAGAAAATAGATATTCCTTGCTGTTTCTCCTGAGTCCAACAGTTGCGTAGGCCGCTTGCATTTATGAGAAATGGAAAGCAAAGTAAAAATGTTCACGACAAACCCACAATAGGCTCTCACCTTCGTTTGTCCCCGGTAGCTGGCATTTCAAGATAGATTCCCCCTCGGCTGGCAGGCTCTGTGCAAACTTCAGAGCTCAGAGAGATAAAGGATGAGCCTTCTCAAAATATATTTGCAAACCCTGCTTCCCCTCCGTAGAATTCATTCATTAATTCTACTGAGAATTCATTTATTCATTAATTCCACTCAGAATTCATTCATTCATTAATTCTACTGAGAATTCATTCATTCATTAATTCCACTGAGAATTAATCCATTCATTAATTCCACTGAGAATTAATTCATTCATTAATTGTACTGAGAATTAATTCATTAATTCCACTAAGAATTCATTCATTAATTCTACTGAGAATTCACTCATTAATTCCACTGAGAATACACTCATTAATTCTACTGAGAATTAATCCATTCATTAATTCTGAGAATTAATTCATTCATTAATTCTACTGAGAATTAATTCACTAATTCCACTAAGAATTCACTCATTAATTCTACTGAGAATTAATTCATTAATTCCACTGATAATTCACTCATTAATTCTACTGAGAATTCACTCACTAATTCCACTGAGAATTCATTCATTCATCAATTCTACTGAGAATTCATTCATTCATTAATTCAACTGAGAATTCACTCATTAATTCCACTGAGAATTAATTCATTAATTCTACTGAGAATTAATTCATTAATTCCACTGATAATTAATTCATTAATTCCACTGATAATTCACTCATTAATTCTACTGAGAATTCATTAATTCCACTGATAATTAATTCATTACTTCCACTGATAATTCACTCATTAATTCTACTGAGAATTCAAATTCACTCATTAATTCTACTGAGAATTAATTCATTCATTCTTTCATTCTACTGAAAACCCATTCATTCATTCTTTTCTAAATAATCCTTCGGTCCTTCAAATTCTCACCCTATGGTAGCCGGTCTCCAATTACATACTTATACCCTATGCATATCTGTTTGTTTATTTATTTTTCTTGGCTGTAGAAACGGAGTGCACAAGTTCTGGATCTACAGACAGGCCTCAACTTAACGACTGTTCATTTAGCGACTATTCAAAGTCATAACAGTGATGAAAACCTGACTCGCATTTATCACCATCTCAGCTTCCCTGAGGTCACGGGGGCAAAATTCGGTCACTTGGCAACCAGCAAGTATTTGCAACGGGGGGTGTCCCGCGTTCGCCCCCTTCCCAGGTAGCGCATTTCCGACAAGCAAAGTCAGTGGGGGAAGCTGGACTCGCTGAACAACGGCGTGATTTGCTTAACGGCCGTGACTAAAAAGGTCATAAAATTGGCTGCGACTCGCTCAGCCGCTGCATCGCTTAGTGACGGAAGTCCCATTCTCAATTGGATCGTAAGTTGAGGACTGTGTTTACTGAAGCAAAGTGCTTTTAGTATTTTTTTTTTAGGCATGTAGGCAAACAATTCCTGAGTCAATCCTTTTTTTTTTTTAATCCCCGCTTTTTCCTGCCCTGCTGGGATTTGAGCCCAGTCTAGAAAAATCTGGCTGAGACGAAATAACAAGATCATATCATATCTTCTGTCACGTTACTGTATTATTTCTCCGCATTCTTGCAAAAGAATCCGGCAGCCGACTCACCCATGGGAAAAAAAACTTTGGGTAGGAAAAGCTGAAAGGATCCCACCCTCAAACCAAAGAAAATAGCAGGGTTATAGGCCACCAAACCTCCCATGCTGCTAGTCCTCAACGACATGTGACACGACCTTTCATCTTTTTAGTGCTTATTCTTCCTGCCAATAACTTCAGCCATTGGGAGAAAAAGTCACCGCGTGGTGCAGAATTCGGATGTGAGGTATTTTGAATGTCGGACCGACAGAAGGAATGAGAGAGAGGAAGGGATGCCATGTCAAACACCGAGAGACAGAGACAAGAAGAAAAACGTAAAAGGACACAGATAAACTGGGTGAAACCAGGCTTAATAGCAGTGACTGCGAGAGGGATCTTGGAGTCTTAGTGGACAGCCAGTTAAATATGAGTCGAGAGTGTGCGGTGGCAGCCAAAAAAGCCAACACAATCCTAAATTGCATTAACAGAGGGATAACACCACTCTATAAAGCCTTAGTAAGGCCACACCTAGAATCCTGCATCCAGTTTTGGTCACCACACTATAAAAAAGATGTTGAGACTCTAGAAAGAGTGCAGAGAAGAGCAACCAGGATGATTTTAGGGGACTGCAGGCTAAAACATATGACGAACGGTTGCAGGAACTGGACCTGGCTAGTCTAGAGAAGAGAAGGACCAAGTGAGACAGGATAGCATCTTCCAATATTTGAGGGGCTACCACAGAGAGGAGGGGGATCAAGCTATTTTCCAAAGCTGAAGGCCAGACAAGGAATAATGAATGGAAACTGACCAAGGACAGATTCAACCTGGAAATAAGGAGGAATTTTCTGACAGTGAGAACAATCAACCAAGTTGCCTTTGGAAGTTGTGGGAGCTTCATCACTTGAGACTTTCAAGAAGGGACTGGATTGACATTGGTCAGAAATGGTGTTAGGGTCTCCTGCTTGAGTGCGGGGTTGAACTAGATGACCTTCAAGGAACTGGGCCTGGCTAGTCTAGGGAAGAGAAGGACCAGGGGAGACAGGATAGCAGCCTTCCAATATTTGAGGGGCTGCCACAGAGAGGAGGGGGATCAAGCTATTTTCCAAAGCATCTGAAGGCCAGAGAAGGAACAATGGATGGAAACTGACCAAGGAGAGATTCAACCTGGAAATAAGGAGGAACTTTCTGACAGTGAGAGCAATCAACCCATGGAACAGAAGTTGCCTTCGGAAGTTGTGGGAGCTTCATCCCTGGAGGCTTTCGAGACTGGATTGCCATCTGTCAAGGAGTGGTGTAGGGTCTCCTGCTTGGGCAGGGGGTTGGACTACATGACCTACAAGGTCCCTTCCAACTCTGTTAATCTGTTAAAATCTGTTAAAGAACTCGCTATTTATTGCAGACCTGGGAAAAGAGGTTGGATCCGTCTCAACTCTTCTCAGCAACCCAAATAGCCTCTAACTGGTAGGCTCCCTTTCACAGGTGGTCCTCAACTTATAACAGTTCATTGAGTGACCGTTCAAAGTTACAACAATACCGAAAAGGGTGTCTTATGGCCGTTCTTCAGAGTTATGACTGATTGCAACAACACTGCATGATCAAAATTCAGACGCTCGGCAACTGACTCACATTTATGACCGTTGCGCCGTCCCAGGGCTCACGCGATCCCCCTTTGCGACCTTCTGACAAGCAGGGTCCACGGGGGAAGCCAGATTCATTTAACAACTGCAGGGATTCACTTAATGATGTGAAGCTTGGCACTTCTTAGTGCCAAGAAAGGTCGCAAAATGGGGCCGAAACTGCCGTAAGTTGAACAACCATCTCGCTTAGCAACAGAAATGTTGGGTTCAATTGTCGTCGTAAGTCGAGGACCGCCTGTTTAATTTACCTTTTCGATTAAACTGCAACTACATCCTTTCCTCCCCAGAGTAAACCATGGGAAAAATCAGTACACTGAGTTTGCAACCATGTTGCATAGCACCAATGACATCCCAAAGGGACTTTTTCCCACAACGTCTGTGTGGTTGGTAATTATTATTTTTTTAAATGCTCGTCACATCTTGCAAAAGCACAAAAGTCAGGACGAACCTTCCCCCTAATCCTAATCTTAACTCTTTCTCCAACTGGCTGCCCTCTGGATGTATCAGTCTGCACCCAGGCCAACTGGGAGTGATGGGCAGTGTAGTCCAACCCAACTGAAGGCCAACCGGAGGCAAGCGGATGATTTCAACCAGGAAATGCAAGAGATGAGATTAAGGCAAATCACCTGAAACGCGAGATGAATATCCGATTCAGTCTTTGATTGGCAGGTGCGTCTATGGCAGGGATGTCCAACTTTGGGAACTTTTAAGACTTGTAGGACTTCATCTCCCAGAATTCCCCATAACATGGATGGCTGGGGAATTTTGGAAGTTGAAGTCCCCTTGTCTTTTAGATCAGAGATCTCCAACCTTGGCAACTTTATGACTTGTGGACTTCAACTCCCAGAGTTTTGTCATTTAATTGTCATCCCTGCAAGCCACACTTTCTACTGTCTACTTTCTATTGTAGGAAAATTGGAGGGGGAGGAATTATATGGAGTTGGGTGATAGGTAGCCATAACAACATTCTTCTCTGAAAGCCAAGGTCATCTTTTGTCTCTGCCCCTGGGCGGAACTGGATGGGTGGAATCGTCGGGGCAGTGGGAGATTGGACCATGGGATGGACTTGTGGGTGTTGGGGAAAGATCTTGAACTTTCAACTGGGTGGGGAAAACCGGGAAGCTTTCAGATTAGGGTTTCCCCAGATGTGCAAACATGGCTCTCTTCATAAATTGGAACTTTGAGGAAACTCAACCTTCGGAGTTTTATTTCGTTGGGGGTGTGTTTTTTTTTGGAACCCTGACATTAACCTGAATCTCCCTTAAAATACTTCGCCAGCTACCTCGAATCTCGGAGTGCTGTCCAGGGTCCTGAGCCCGTGGAGTCGGGCGGCGCGAAGACTCAGGGAAGATGAAGGAAGAGAAGAAGCCCACCGAAGGTGTCATAGATGATGGATCGGCGATTTATGTCGAGACCCTCTTCTCGCCTTCCCAAGCGGTGGTGCAAGTTGAAGTCCACAAGTCTTAAAGTTGCCATGGCTGGAGACCTCTCTTCTAGATGGCAAAGTAAGACACTCTGGTTCACAGGACCTGCCAACTTAGTTTCCTATCAATGCCAGAAGACCCCCCGAGGCAGGATCAGCTAACTTAGTCAACCCCAAGTTACCTATGGTGGCCCACCGGATTTGCTGTGGCAGCCGAGTCAACCGGTGTTTGAATGGCGTGGTAGGAAGCCCGTTCTCTGCTTCCAGACGTCTCCCGAGAACCAAAGGTCAAAGGGCGCCTCTCTGCATGTGGCCCAGCATCCTCTTGACCTCGCTCTCCACTCTCATGAACTTGAGTTTCTTCCAAGGGTTGACCGTCTCTCGGCGGCTGCACTGAAGGTCTTCCAGGAGCAGGCCCAGATGTTGCTTCACCCGCTCCCTGTCCCAGATGGGCAGGTTCTTCTGGACCACGTTCAGGATGATGGCCCAGTAGTCCGACACGTCTGCTCCCATGGTCAGGTAAATGAGCACGCGGAGGCCATCCTGGTTCTTCCTCAATTCGTAGAGGGCTTCCTTGCCTTCTTTGCTGATCTCGTTAAAGTACAAGCTAGGGAGGAGGAAGAGGAAGGAGAAGAGGAGAAAAGCTTTAAGAGCCAGAAGCAGAACAACCCCATGCCTGTAAAGATTCTCCTGCTGATTGGCCCAAAGTCATGTTGTTGACTTTCATGCCTAAGATAGGACTAAAGCTCATCATTTCCTGGTAACTGGCCCACAGTCACCCAACCAGTTTTCATAGCTAAGGCAGGACTAGAACTCACAGTCTCCTAGTGATTAGCGCAAAATCACCCAACCGGCTTTCATGCCTACGGTGGAACTAGAACTCACCATCTCCTGTTGATCGGCCCAAAGTCACCCAGCTGGCTTTCACATCTAAGGCAGGACTAGAACTCATCATCTCCTGGTGACTGGCCCACAGTCACCCAACCAGTTTTCATAGCTATGGCGGGACTAGACACTGTCTGCAAAATTTCTCAGTGACCCAAAACCATAGCAGAAGCCCAGACATCCCCACACGTCTCTTGGACATCCAACTGAGAAGTGGCATGGCTGAAACTCACTGCACGGTTTCCAGCGTTGGGTGTTTCTTGGCCTCCTCAACCAGGGCCAACGCTGCTTCATCCGTCAACGAATTGTAGGCCACATCAAGCTCCTGCAGATGCTGGTTCTGAGCCAGGTGCCGGGTGATCACCTTCACACCCTGGTTCCCCAGGGAGGTGTGAAGTAGCGAGAGGTTCCTCAAAGAACTGTTGCCAGCCAGGCCTTCAGCAAGGTAGATGGCCCCCTGCTCGGTCAAGGGATTGTCTGCAAGCCTGAGGAGGACATGGTGAACATCAATATTGGAGGAGACATCACCGTTTCCATTGGCCAACCTCCCTTAGTCAGATGCCTTCTGGATGGGATGACCCACAGATTCCATCTTTCCTGCAATCCCAAGAGACTTATGCCCTGGTAGGTTTATTGACAAGATCAGAAGTAATAGCAGAAAGCATCTCCTTCTGCAATCTTCTCTGCTCTCCTTCTCTCCTTGTGGAGCCCTTGGTGCCATCCAGAATGTTGTGTATATTGATTGAGCCGAGGTGGCGCAGTGGTTAAATGCAGCACTGCAGGCTACTTCAGCTGACTGCAGTTCTGCAGTTCGGCTGTTCAAATTTCACCGGCTCAGGGTTGACTCAGCCTTCCATCCTTCCGAGGTGGGTAAAATGAGGACCCGGATTGTTGTTGGGGGCAATATGCTGACTGAAAGCCCTATGAAGCGGTATATAAGTCTAACTGCTATTGCTATTGCTACGATATAGGATCAAATTTTGTACTGGCCAATCAAGAGTGGTGTCCTGTTCACAAGGGCAAGTAATATTTTGCATGTGTTGTCTACAGGGTGCGGGATAGGCTCATAGGATGTTCCAACCAGGGTATGTTCCAAGAACATCAACGCAGCAAAATAGCTGGACAATTGTACCAAGAGAGTTGGAAGATACCATATTTTTCAGAGTATAAGACGCACCAAGATTCTGAAGAGGTAAGTTAAAAAGAAAAGTTTTTGCACTCTGCAGGCCTCTCAAACCCTCTGCCCACCTCATTTTTTGTGGAAAAATGAGAGTTTGCAGAGCGTTTGAGAGGCCTGTAAAGTGTTCCTAGGGGCTGGGAGGAGGCAAAAAATGAGCAAAAAACAGCTCGTTTTTTGGGGAAACGGGTCCGTTTTTTTGCAAAAAAACAACAACACAAAAATACAGCATCCATATACTTTAGGTATATGTATATTTGTAAAGTCCTCTTGGGGGCTGGGGAGGGCAAACCGAGCAAAAAATAAATGTTCAAAACTGTTAATACACAATGTGAATAATAACTGTGAGAATGTACACCTGTAAATGTATGTATGAGATTAAAAAATTAAAAAAAAACTTTTTACATATAAAAAAAAGAAACCTCTTTGGCTGCCTCCTTCACACTCACCGCAAGGTGTCGACCACACACTTGTCGTGCAGAAGCAGATTCCGGATCTCCTTGCACGCCTCTGGGCCCAAACTGTTGAGCTGCAAGCTGGAGGAGACAACAGAACAACGTTGGAGTTGCAACTCCCGCATCCTATCTTCACTTTTCTCCCATATATCGGGCTGTGTTCCTTTTGATCAGGCTGGCAAGCGGGATGGGATATGAAGTACCCCAAAACTGGTGGAACGCTGCCCCAGGAAGCTTCTTGGCGTTCAGCAGGGATCAATGGTGGGTTTCAAAAAAATTTTGAACTTACTGTGGGTGTGGCCTCTTTTGTGGGAGTGGCTTACTGGCCATGTGACCTGGTGGGAGTGGCTTGCCGGCCATGTATTTTTCTCTCTCTCTCTCTCTCTTTCTCTCTCTTTCCTTCCTTTTGTCTCTCTGTCCCTTTTTCCTTTTTTTCTTTCATCTCTCTCTCTCACTTTTTCTTTCTTTTTTCCTTTTTTATTTCTTTCTTTCTTCCCTTCTTTCTTTTTCTCTCTGTGTGTGAATCTGTCTGTGTGTTTGTGTGTGTCTGTGTGTGTGTGTCAGTGGTGGGTTTCAAAAAATTTTGGAACCTCTTCTGTAGGTGTGGCCTGCTTTCTGGTGGAACCTCTTCTAACCGGTTCGGTAGATTTGACGAATCGGTTCTACCGAATAGGTGCGAACTGGTAGGAACCCACCTCTGGCAGGGATTCATCTTCAGTTTCAACCCTGAAATAATGTTCTAAATTTCTATCCTATTTTGCCACCTTCTGCTCAAAGTCAAGACTGCAATTTTCTAGCCCTTGAAAAAATACACACTGGAACGGATTCACCAAGTGATTGCCAATTTACTAGGCATTTTCTGCAAACATCTATTTCAAAGGGTTAGGAATAGTGGTGGCACAGGATGTTCTCTTCAATTAGCTGAAAACACCCCAATTTTCTGCTCGATCTTTTAAATTCAGCATTAAGTTCCCTTTAAATAGATACTTGCCAGGAAAGCAGGACGTCATAAGAACGGCACATCGGAAGAGTTTCTAAGAAACTAAATGTTGTTGTTTTTTTTAACTTCCTTTAAAAAAAGCATGAATTTTTTTAAAAAAGATGTGGGTTAAAAGACACACCGTTATGTCAAAAATGAGGGTGAAACTTCATAATCATTGCAGAACTCTTAGATTTAATTGCGTGTCATAATTGAAGCTTAACCTTGAGGTGAATTGTGTAAAGGTAAAGGTTCCCCTCCCACATGCGTACTAGTTGTTCCAGACTCTAGGGGGCGGTGCTCATCTCCGTTTCAAAGCCGAAGAGCCAGCGCTGTCCGAAGACGTCTCCGTGGTCATGTGGCCGGCATGACTCAACGCCGAAGGTGCATGGAACGCTGTTCCCTTCCCACCAAAGGTGGTTCCTATTTTTCTATTATGATTTTTATGTGCTTTCGAACTGCTAGGTTGGCAGAAGCTGAGACAAGTCACAGGAGCTCACTCCCTACGTGGTGCTAGGGATTTCGAACCCCCGAACTGCTGATCTTTCTGATCGACAAGCTCAGCGTCTTAGCCACCGAGCCACCTTGGTGAATTGTGTGGATTGTACTAAATTAGAGCAGAAGATACTCACTGGAGTTTCTTGCATCGTAGCAAGATGGGGAAGAGGGTCCTCAAGCTGCCCACATCGAGATGGCAAGAGGCAAGATTGAGCTCCTCGACGTCGTGGCTCGTGGTGCCCACCACGGAAGCCAGGACCGCGCATTTGAGAGGGGTCATCTTCACCGAAAGAGAGGTTGATGGTCCTCAAGGATTGGATGGCCTCCGCTGTGAAACGCTCGTTCTGGAACTCGTGCAGAAAAGAAGAGGTAGTCCAACAGCTCAGATGGCGGCAGCCCTTGCGGCTATTCCGGATGACCGTTTTCTTCATGGCCTTGGCGATCTCGAAAGCGGCCAGGTTCTTGATAGGACAGCCCAGCTGGTCCAAGATGGCCCGGTTACGCCGGGACAGCAACCCGCCCATGAAGATGGGGAAGAGCTCAAGACCTCATCGTCGGAAGCTTCATCCGGGTGGCGCATGGGACCTTCCACCCCAAGGATGCTGAAGTTGATCTGGTCCAGGACATCCTCGTTGAGTAGTCCTCCTCTTTGAACATCTCCACTGCCATGGTGCGGGCAATGGTGTCCCGGTCCTTGGTACCGAACCGGCTGAAGTAGCGGGGGAAGATCTTGATGAGGTTGAAGAGGAGGGGCAGGATCCGCAGCGGCAAGAATTTGGTGACCAAGCTAAGCACCAGGGCCACATCTTCGCTGACCTTCCCGATGATCTCAGGAGACTTCCTTGCCCACCCGTTGCACCAGCGTCTTCTTCTCCCCCAAGACACAGTAAAGGGCAGCCAGGTACTCCTGCATGGCTGGGATGGTGAAGACGAAAGTGTGCTCCTTGCCCGACTGAACGCAGGGAGTCAAGAAGAAGCGGAGAACATCACTCCGGAAGGTGTTCAAGAGGTTCAGCTCGCTCTCCGTCTTCATCTCCACCTCAAGCAGCGGCGGAGATCCTTCTCCGCGAAGCAAGTCTGCCGAGACATCACCCCTTCGTAGGCCAACTTGCCCACCGTCTTGGCCACGTACTTCATCATGGAGATGTTGGAGGGATCGGTGCTGTCCAGCACTTCCCCGCTGAAGTTGAGCCGTAGGAAGCTGGTGTAGATGCCCGTCAGCGTTTGCGTCGGAGGCACCGCCTTGGTAAAATAAAGGAAGTGCAAAGTCGTGCAGACCAACCAGCAATAAGACGGAGGAAGCAGGCAGCCATGATCTGGTTGTGCTCTCCAGATTCCTGGAGAGCATCTCCAACAGTGTTGTCCTGCTCGTTGGCCTGCTCTGCTGTTGGGGGACCAGACGTTCCGGCACACTCAGGCTGCCGTAGGCGCATCTGGAAGTAAAGCTTCTGGAGGTTGAGGTCCGAGAAGCCACAGACTTCAACGTAGCGTCCCACAAACTTGCTGGGGACCGGCGTGCTGCAGAAGACGAGTGGTGACAATGATGCGGCCTGGAGGAATGGAAACAAGCTAGAGTTACTCCCAAGTCCTCCCAAGGCCCAGTGATGTTCGAAGAGGCATTCATGGTGGAACAGGAGAGAAGATTGAGATTATGAACCTAATGATGGGAGCAGAGAACTGGCGCAATTTAGTTTCTCATCATCATCACCATCATCTTTAGTTTCCCCCCTCGCACATATGTGCTACTCGTTCCCGACTCTAGGGGGCAGTGCTCATCTCCGTTTCAAAACCAAAGAGCCAGCGCTGTCCGAAGACGTCTGCCTGATCATGTGGCCAGCATGGCTAAACACCGAAGATGCATGGAACGCTGTTTCCTTCCCATCAAAGGTGGTTCCTATTTTTCTACTTGCATTTTTTTTACGTGATTTCAAACTGCTAGGTTGGCAGAAGCTGAGACAAGTCACGGGAGCTCACGTCCATTATGCGGTACTAGGGATTCGAACCACTGAACTGCCAACCTTCTGACGGACAAGCTCAGCATCTTAGCCACCGAGCCACCACGTCCCTTCTATAGTGGTTAGTACCAATAATATTTGTAGCTCAGGGTTGAAATGAGGGGGGTCCTGGTGCTCTCTGAGCTTGGTGGTTTTTCTTGCAGACAGTTCATTACCCAGCTAGGTAACATCCTCACAGCTAGAAGGCAGCGAGTTTGCTCTCTGAAGCCCCCCCTCCCTTCTAGCACAGATGATATTAGCTAGTAATTATCTTGGGCAAAAGAGAAGGGAGAAAGAAAGCGGAAGAAGGAGGAGACAATGTAGATTCGGCCCATCCCTCCCTACCAACCTCGGGCATCATGTACTTCCTGAGGAGGTTGACGACAATGGCAGCCGGCAAGAGGGGCTCATTGGGGTCACAGCAGAGGTCAGTGCGGGCCAGGCGAAAGTTCAGGTTGAGGCGGTCAAGGCCATTAAGGATGAAGAGCACTTTGAGGTTGGTGGAGCCAAGCAGTGGGCCACATCCCCGCAAATGGAGGTATTTCTTGGTCACCAGGCGGCGCAGAGACACGGGGCTGCTGCCCCTGGGAAAGGTCTTCGCAGGAGAAGGGGAGGAGCAGCTCAACTGAGGAAGTTGCTCACGGCACCAGTCCATCACCATCTTCTTGATGAGGGTGCTCTTCCCGGTGCCCACCGTCCCGTAGAGGACCACGTTCTTCACTTCTTGCCCGCAGAGGTCCTCGTCAAAAAGGTTCTGGAGACCAATGGTATGAGAGCAAGAACCTTGGAGTTGGTTCTGGATGGTCAGGTCTGGAGAAGGCTTCAAGATCTCCTCCAGGGAGCTCTCCCGGATCACTGGGTCGACGTGGGTGGCGTCCAGGGCGAAGGAAGGTCCAAACTGCCTCTCCTCGTTGGGCTGCCGGCGAAACCAATCCGCCAAACTTTCTTGTGTCTCTGGCTGGCTTCTGGGAGGGACACAAGAGAAGGAAAGGTGAAGGAGGAGGAGGAGAGCACGCTCCTTCTCTAATATCCCTAGAGACCATGGGTTGTATCTGGTGACTTTCACGCCCCCACCAACCCTCCAAGGAAGAAGGTCGACAGGTTACCAGAAGTCGCTACGTTCTTCAGCACTCTCTGGTTTGGCTTGGGGGAAGCGGGCCGAGATGTTGCCTCTTGTAACATTCCCGGGTAACGGGTGAAGTTCCTGTGGAGGAACAAAACCATTAGAAGAATTTGGTAGCTCTGATGCCAGATTACTATTCTGTTCTCTCATCCTATTCAAACTTAGACAAGGGCGCCAATTTTTGAGGAGCTCTGAAAACCAGACATGTCCTTGGGGATCCACACAAGGTAAAAGTATAGATCAGAAGTCGGCAACTTTAGAAAGAGCCATTTGGACTGTTTCCCACAAAAAAGAAAACACTCGGAGCCTCAAAACCCTTCCCATGCCTGACTCTCGGGGGAGGGCCTTCTCTGTGGCTGCCCCGGCCCTCTGGAACGATCCCCCCATGGAGATTCGGAGCCTCACCACCCTTCTGGCTTTCCGCAAAGCCGTTAAGACCTGGCTATTCCGGCAGGCCTGGGGCTGATGAGTTCCCAGCCCCACTCGAATTGCTGTGACTGTTGTTGTTTTAATTGTTTGTTTTGCATCTTGTTTTTGTTTGTTTTTTGTATCTCCCCCTTCCCCACTTGTTTGTTAGCTGCCCTGAGTCCCTCGGGAATAGGGCGGCATGCAAGTATAATAAACATAACAACATAACATAACATAACTATTTCCTGAGTGGCCACAAAACTAGTGTGAGGCCTCCAGTCTTTTTCCTTTTAGGATCTCTGGCCTGCCACACTTTTATTTTAATCTTGGGGAAAAATTTGGCCGTTTTCTGGTGCTCCGGCAGCCGGCACACATATGCACGCCGGAAACAAGAAGAGCAATTGCTGACAGCGCACGTGCCCACAGAGAAGGCTCTGGCACCCATGGCATAGTCTACCATCAGTGCTGAATCACTCCCCACCTACTTTATTTTCTGCCCAGGATCCAACATCTTCCATTCCCCAGTGATGGCGAAGATTTTCTACACCTACGCACACCGGGAAACGAACTTCTGGTTTCCGGAGTGCGCATGCACACCCACCAGCTAGTATTCCAGTTACTGGTGTGCATGATGTTCAGCTGGAACCCAGAAGAGGAACGGGCAACGCCACATGTGCCAGGTGACATGGCTCTGTGTGTCACTTCGGGCACGCGTGGCATAGGTTCGCCCTCTAGGCCCCAGAGGAAACATCCTGTCCCCCTGGAGCCGAGCACCTCACAGGTGTGCTCTTACCTGAGTGGAGATGCCAAGGACCCCGGAATCTGGTCTAGGTGAAATATTCTCTTGAAGAGTGGGCTTCTCCCTGTATCTCAGATCAAAGAAGACCCAAAAATAAGCATTCATGAAATTATCCATTTGTTCCAGACAAATTGCATGTTATACTTTAGCAATTATGAAGCAAGGGGGGTGGTGTTCCTTTTAGCCCATCTTGGGGAAAGATGTTGAAGATTTAGCATCCCATGATGGGACTCCACGGATGTCCACAGTGAGGCATGACTAAGCTACAACACAGAAGGAGCCTGTGACACATCAATACTTATCCCCTCTTTGTATCTTACTTTTGAATATATACTTACCGTATTTTTCGGAGTATAAGACGCACCTTTCCCCCCCTTAAAAGAGGGCGAAAATTTGGGTGTGTCTTATACACTGAATGTAGCCCCACCCACCCACTGTTCCCCACCCTTTGGCCGCTGCCTCCCAGCAGTTTACCTCCTTGCAGCTAACGGGGAAAATGGGGCTCGCGGAGGCTGCAACAGGCTAAAGCAGTGGTTCCCAAACTTGGCAACTTTAAGACTTATGGACTTCAACTCCCAGAATTCTGAGAGTTGAAGTCCACAAGTCTTAAAGTTGCCAAGTTTGGGAACCACTGGGCTAAAGCAATCTCTGCAGCCTGAAACAGCTGACCACTTCTTCTTCTAGTCTAACTCTTAATAAATAACTATACAATTTCTTAATTGTTCTTTCTCCTGTTCCCATCAGTATCTTATCCAGCTCTGAGCTTCCCAAGTTAAAGCCATATTCCCTTGCTTTTCATATCTTGCTTCTATTTGCCACTGTGAAAAACAACCGATATCAATCCCTCGTTCTTGCAGTTCTAGCTTTCGTTTTAGTTCTCCCCCTTTCTGTTAAGATATCTTTATATCTGATAATATTCTTCGCGTTACAAATATTTGGATGTGTGACACATCAATGCTTGAAGTGGTTGATGAAATAGCTGCAGGGCGTGCTATACTCCCACGTGGTGTGAGGAAAGGTTTCTGTCTCATCCTAAACCTCCCTTAATCCTAGTTGCTGAGTCACAAGCAGAACAGAAGTAGATTAGTAGATAGGGGAAGGTTGGGAAAGAAATAACCAAGAGGCGGCCTTGAAGGCTGGAAAGAATGAAACAAAATCTTCCCCATTTACAGGGAGGGGAAGAACTGTTTCTCAACCTCCAGCAAATTTAAGATGTGTGGACTTCAACTCCCAGGATGCTGCTGGCTGAGGAATTCTGGGAGTTGATGTCCACACACCTTAAATTTGCTGCATTGAGAAGCAGTGGTCCAGAAGCTTTAAAAAGGTTCTCCCGCACATGTGTGCTAGTCATTATCGACTCTGGGGGGCGGTGCTCATCTCCGTTTCAAAGCCGAAGAGCCAGCGCTGTCTGATGACATCTCCGTGGTCATGTGGCCGGCATGACTCCACGCCAAAGGTGCACGGAACGCTGTTACCTTCCCACCAAAGGGGGTTCCTATTTTCTACTCTCGTTTTTTATGTGTTTTCAAACTGCTAGGTTGGCAGAAGCTGGGACAAGTCGCGGGAACTCACTCTGTTACGTGGCGCTAGGGATTCGAACCGCCAAACTGCCACAACCTTTCTGATCGATAAGCTCAGCATCTTAGCCACTGAGCCACCAACCTCTGAGCATCCAGAAGTTTTAGGACTGAGCAAAAAACGAAGAAACCCACCTCATTTGGAAAAAGTAGGACAGTTGTAGCTCAGGGATAGTATTTCATTCATTCGTTTGTTTATTCATGCATTCATTCATTCATTCTCTTTTTTTTGTTTTTGTTTTGTTTTTTTTATTTTTATTTTATCAATTTCATATATACATTCACAATTATATGATCTCATAACTGTTATTAATAATATGTATTTATAACAATTTTTCCCTACTGTTAACAGTATACTTGAAGATTGCTTTCTTACCATCCCATAGATCCATCTTATCTTACAACGGTCCTACTTCTTTCCCTCCCTCTTTCCTTCCCTCGTTTCTTCTCTCCTACTCCCCTTCCTTCCCTCCCTCCTTCCCCTTCCCTCCTTCTCTCCTTCCCTCCTTCCTTCCCTCCTTCCTTCCTTCCCTCCTTTCTTTCTCCTTCTCTCCTTCATTCTCAACTTCAATGGATTCTGGACAAGAAGCTCAAGTATTGCTTACAAAGATCCTCCTGAAGCATCCATTGAAGTCTTCTTCCGCCTTCTTTGGACTTTAACTGGCCCAATGGGAGCAGAAACTTCCAAGTTAATAACCCTCCGGGCTCAGAAAAGAAAGGAAAAATAACATAGTCCAAAGCTCTCCTGCTATTCCAACCCAAATCCAATCTTTGCTTACTTGAGAGACCACCTGCTGCCAATTACCTCCCAAAGACCCGTTAGATCACACAGTAGGCCTCCTCCGGGTTCCGTCCACCAGCCAATGCCACCTGGCTACCACCCGGGGGAGGGCCTTCTCTGTGGCAGCTCGGCCCTTTGGAACGACTCCCCGCAGAGATTCGGACCCTCACCTCTCTCCAGGCCTTCCGAAAAGCCGTTAAAACCTGGCTGTGTCGGCAGGCCTGGAGTCGATGAGTTCCCTTCCCCTCTCGACTTGTATGGCTGTATGATTCTTGCTTATTTTAATCATGTGTATTGTGTTTATGTTCCCTTTTCCCCCTTTGAGTTGTTCGCCACCCTGAGTCCCTGGAGAAGGGCGGCATACAAATAAACTAAATCTGAAATCTTACCCAACATGAGATCCGGGTATCTTGCCAGGGATGCAGCCCCCCTGCTTCTCCCTCTAGGGTTTGGGGCTTCACTCGGCTGTACTGGACCCCCACCTGGGGAAGCCAGTGCTTGAAATGCATGACGCCGAAGTCCTGTCCTTCAACTGAAAAAGACATCAAGAGTCAGAGGTCTTGTGGTCTTGGTGCATCTACTTCGAAAGACTTATTTGCAAAATTTGCCCTGGGTTGCTGGCCCAAACTTCCCTTCTAAAATCAGAAGGACAGGTCATAAGAGGATCTAGGAAGGCGCCATCACTCACAAGTTGAAATTTTCTGACAGTGAGAACAATCAAAAGATGTAAAAATGGATGTGGAGACTCTAGAAAAAGGGCAGAGAAGAGCAAGAAAGAGGATTAGGGGACCGGAGGCTGAAACATACGAAGAACGGTTGCAGGAATTGGGTATGTTTAATGAAAAGAAGGACTAGGGGAGACATGATAGCAGTGTTCCAATATCTCAGGGTTGCCACAAAGAAGGGGAGTCAAGCTGTTCTCCAAAGCACCTGAGGGGACAAGAAGCAATGTGTGGAAACTAATCAAGGAGAGAAGCAACTTAGAACTACGAGAGAAATTTCCTGACAGTGAGAACAATTAATCAGTGGAACAGAAGTTGCCTGCAGAAGTTGTGAATGCCCCAACACTGGAAGTTTAAGAAGATGTGGATAGCCATTTGTCTGAAACGGTATAGGGTTTCCTGCCTAGGCAGGGGGTTGGACTAGAAGACCTCCAAGGTCCCTTCCAACTCTGCTACTGTATTGTATTGTATTGTAACCCATGGAACAGAAGTTGCCTTCGGAAGTTGTGGGAGCTTCATCCCTGGAGGCTTTCAAGAAGAGACAGGACTGCCATCCGTCAGAAATGGTGTAGGCCGTGATGGCAAACCTATGGCATGCATGCCAGAGGTGGCACACAGAGCCCTCTCTGTGGGCACATGCTGTCACCAGCTGCTCTTCCGGTTTAGGGCCTTCACGTGTGCTCTGGTCAGCTGGTCCTTGCAGGTGCTGGGAAACGACCTGAAATGGCCACAAAAATGCTGAAAACATCCATGTTTTGGGGCTTCTCCAGGTTGTTTCCAAGCCCATTTTTTGGTCATTGGAGGGCATTTTTTTGTGTTTGGGGGGGTAAAAAACTGCCAGAAAAAGGAGTGCCTAAACTGACCCAAAAAAGGCCTGAAAACAGCCCCCAAACAGCCAGCTGCCTTCAGGTTTCTGGAGCTTCACAGCACACATAAAGCCATTTCGGTTTGGGTACTCAGTGCCGAAAAGGTTTGCCATCCTGGTGTAGGCTCCTGCTTGGGCAGGGGATTGACTATATGACCCCTATGTCAGTGTCCCTTCCAACTCAGCCTATCCGTTGTTGCTACTCCAGTAATTCTCCCCTTTGGTCTTTCTACCTGTTGCACCTGTTTCAGCCGAGGAAATCTTCACGGTGTCTCCAAGTCCTAGAGACTGAAAAACTGTTCCTGTTGCTATTTCCACTTGCACCAAACACATTTTCCTTTGTGTGAAATAGAAGGTAGCTGCCCCTAGATAATTCCCATCCCTGGGCATCTTCCTGTCCTTTCAAAGCAGCTCCTCCTTAAACTCCAATGGTTATTTCTCTTTAGGAAGGGTAGAATAGAATAGAATTAGAATAGAATAGAATTTTATTATTTGTACGCCGCTCTTCTCCGGGAGGACTCAGGGCGGCGAACAATTCAAAAGGGGAAAAAGGGAACATAAAAACGAAATACAAATAATAAAATAGGCAACAGTCGCACAACCATACATGTCGAGAGGGGAGGGGAACTCATCAACCCCAGGCCTGCCGGCAAAGCCAGGTTTTGACGGCTTTTCGGAAGGCTGGAGAGAGGTGAGGGTCCGGATCCCTGCGGGGAGTTCGTTCCAAGGGCCGGAGCTGCCACAGAGAAGGCCCTCCCCCGGGTAGTGGCCAGATGACATTGGCTGGTAGATGGCACCCGGAGGAGGCCAACCCTGTGAGATCTAATGGGTCTGTGGGAGGTAATTGGCAGCAGGCGGTCTCTCAAGTACCCAGATCCAATACCATGAAGGGTCTTTTCCAGAGTAGAGTTGGGAGAAAAATGATTGCAAAGTCAAACAGAGGGAATAAAAGACCTAAGAGACAATATGGAAGAAAACTAAAAATAAGATTAAGTTCGGATGCGGGTAAGAGATGGATAAGGAAAACAGAGTAAAAGATATTTTTTATGAATATATTTCAATAATGTCTATTAATATCAGAACTATAAGGTTGAATTATTATTTTAGCAACGTGATAGATATCAGGATAATATTTTAATATAAATGGATATGAAGATTGGAAAAATAGACTTTAAATGACTGTACTATTAAATATGTATAAAAGATGTGGAAGGTTAGAACTTAACAATTGGGAATTGGGAAATATAAACGTATATTAATCTAAACATGTGTATTAATTAGAATATGGATTGAACAACTGGAAAGAATATGAATAGAATACCCTAAAAGTATAAATGATTGTGATTGATACTAAAACTGTATAAGAATATTGAATAACGAAAGAATGAAGGATGGAACTTTGATTTAACTAAGGATATATGAACAATAAAGATGTAACTTGATTTAACTAAGGAAATAGAACAATAAAATAGGTGTAACTTTGATTTAACTAAGGAATATGAACAAAAATAGGTGTAACTTTGATTTAACTAAGGAAATATGAACAATAAAATAAGTGTAAAACCATCTTCGAATATTAGTGATATGAAAGAGAGGGAAACGTTAAAATAGGGATAGAAAATAGCGAAAATAATAATTATATATATATGTTAGATAAAGGACAGAAAGATGGTTCAGAAATGAAGGATGATAATAAAGGACGTATAAATAATATGAAATAATGGAAATGCAATGCAATATTTAGGAATAATAAGACTATTTTTGTGTGTACTGAATGCATGTTATCCAGTTACCACACCATTCATGCATTGATATCTATAAGAATATAAAAAAATAAAATTTGATTGAGAAAAAGGGGGAAAAAAGGAAGAATCCTTTCCTAAAAGCTCCTTCTTTATCGTATTATTTCGGACAGGATGAAAATGACCTGCCAACTTAGAAAGGACAATCAACTGGCCTGCTTAAAGGATGAACCACTAAGATCAAGAACTCCAACACTTACTTTGGAGTCAAATCAACCACCCGTTGCCTTTCCTCAACGTTGAGTTTGCCTTCTGCCACGCTGGATGGCTATCAGTTGTCACCTTGCACCAAGCCACCAAAAAACAAGACGCAAAACTCACTGTCCTCGGCCAGAAAGCACAAACCCTTGCAGCGCATGGAAAAGAGAAGAGTTTAACAGCAGGAAGCCGGGAACGAGAGAAAGGAGAATTGGAAATATATCGGAGGATCTGCAGAACCAGTTGCTTCAGGAAAGCAGTTTTAAAAGCAGTTTTTAAAAAGGAACCTTCTGTCAAATGCACACCTGCTGATCTAGCGCTTTCTCCGCCGGATTCTCATTGCCAAAGTCTGAAGGACAGGCCACTTTCTGTTTTGTCTTATCAAATGCTAGACTGACTGATTGACGTAAGGGGTCTGGCTCCCTGCCAGCCTTTCACGAAAGTCCCAACAGGCCAAAATATCCATGTTTTCCTCCTCCTCTTCTTAAAGCCACAGAAGGTTTTCTGAGCAAGCCAGAGGGACACTTTGGTTACAGCTAATACCACTCTATAAAGCCTTAGCAAGACCACACTTGGGAGTATTGCATCCAGTTTTGGACACCACACTATAAAAAAAGATGTGGAGACTCCAAAAAGAGGGCAGAGAAGAGCAACCAAGATGATGAGGGGACTGGAGGCTAAAGCATATGAAGAACGGTTGCAGGAACTGGGCATGGCTAGTCTAGGGAAGAGAAGGACCAGGGGGAGACAGGAGAGCATCTTCCAATATTTGAGGGGCTGCCACAGAGAGGAGAAAGGGGTCAAGCTATTCTCCAAAGCACCCGAAGGTCAGAGAAGGATCAATGGATGGAAACTGAACAAGAAGAGATTCAACCTAGAAATAAGGAGGAACTTTCTGACAGGGAGAACCAACGGAATAGAAGTTGCCTTCGTAAGTTGTGGGAGCTCATCCCGGGAAGCTTTCAAGAAGAGACAGGACTGCCAGCAGGTCAGAAATGGTGCAGGGTCTCCTGCTTGGGCAGGGGGTTGGACTAGATGACCTACAAGGTCTCTTCTGTTGCGTATTGATGCATATAGTTGTGCTAAACCCTGCTAAAGTGAAGCTAACCTTTAGATCATGTTTCTCAACCTTGGGACTTTAAGTCCTGTGGTCTTCACTCCCAGAATTCCCCAGCCAGCAGAGCTGGCTGGGGATTCTGGAGTTGAAGTCCACAGGACTTAAAGTCGCCAAGGTTGAGAACACTGCTTTAGATGATCCTAACTGTTAACTCCAACTGTTTTGGAGGGAAACCCTGAAAATTCATATTTGCTTTTTCAAGCATAATGATTGGTTGAGGTCCTATGGGCCCAGAGTATAAATTGCAGGCATTTGCCTACAGTTCCTCCTTTCCACTTTTGAGTCACTCAATGCTCTCGTAGCTATGACGGCTTGGCTCCTGCCCACTCAAGTCCCCTACACAATTCCTTCCGACTCCGTCCAGCTGTTAAAAGAGCAGCTGAGTTGGTGGCCAAGCCAGATGAACAGCAGGCAAACTTTCTTCTGTACTTTGCAACTAACAACCACAGACAACAATTGGTAGTAACTGCAGCCTCTTTGGCCGGGAGTTCGACTTCTGCTCTAAACCCCACAGCTTCAACCTCAAACTGTCCTCCTCACCCCATTCCTCAAAGGTCCGTGAAGGGGCGTGCATAAGCACACCAGCGTACCTATCGTCCCCTGTCCTACTCACCCCGTTGATTGCACTCATTCCATGTGCTCAGTCCATGTTTACCTTATTGTAATCACGGATTTGCATTCGCTTCATGCGCCAGTGTCCTTGTATATACTTACAACCTGTTATCTCGCACGTTTGGCAAACGGAATAAAATGAAACATAAAACAATAAATAGAGCCGAGTGTTGCAGTGGTTTAAACAGCACTGCAGCTACTTCAGCTGACTTCTCTGGCAGTTCTGCAGTTTGGCTGTTCTAGTCTCACCGGCTCAAAGGTTGACTCCGCCTAGCCCTTTCCATCCTTCCGAGGTGGGTAAAATGAGGACCCGGATTGTTGTTGGGGGCGATATGCTGACTCTATAAACCGCTTAGAGAGGGCTGAAAGCCCTATGAAGCGGTATATAAGTCTAACTGCTATTGCTATTGCTAAATAAATAACTTCCCCTTCCAGTGTACAACTTCGCTTGCAAACTTCCTGGCAGAGCTCATCCGGGCACCATGCCAGCCGCTCAGCCGAAATCAAGGCAAGGCTGCCACCTACTGCAGTGAAAAAGTGGCAGAAGGCTTCCCAAAAACCCACAAACGAATTTCAGCCATTTTTGGTGTGTGTGTGTGTTTTTGGGTGTTTGTCCTTAGTTAGGCCTGAGTACTCGGAGGATTTGGGTGGGGGCGCAAGAATCCAAGGCTTGGCTTCCATCCCCGCCACCCCCGCCCCAAGCATCCCTCCTTTCATCCCCCAAGCCAGCCTGCCCCACTGGCAGATGCGGTTCCAGCTGCGCTGTTTTCTCTCGGGTTGCGAAGAGCTTCCGGCTCGCCCTCTTTCTCCCCCCCTCCTCCAATTCGCGCTGGGTTTCGCAGCTGGCACTTTAATTTCAATCCGAAGGGACCTTCGAGTCTTCTAGTCCAGCCCCCTCCTGCTCAAGCAGGAGACACTACACCCTTTGTATAGATGCGTAGTAGGTCGCCCCTTCCCCGAAAGGGCGCCCGGCACCCCCAGATGCTGCAAAGGGGCCCGATCCCGCGCCCCCCCCCAAAAAACCCCGAACCGAGATTCCCCCCTTGCACGTGTCACCTGAGTTGAGGAGGGTCTCCCGCGGGTGGTCGCAGCCCCGCCGCGGTCGGCTTCATGCGGGAGGGGGCTCGCCAGCAGGGGAGGTTTGGGGGGTCCGCTCGGGAGAGAGAGAGAGAGGCAGCCAAGGCGCTGGGCTCCCCCCGCTTCTCTCTCCGGGGCGGTGTTCTGCGCTGCCCCGGCACTTCCCCTGCCTGGCTGGCTGGGCTCGGCTTCCCAAAAGCAGGCGGCCGGGAGGGAGGGGCGGTCGCTGCTGGAAGCCATCCCGGCGGCTGTAGGGGCCGGCCGGCCCGGAGGCGATGCGCGGCTGGCAGCGGTGCCAGGAAGGAGGGAGGGAAGCAGGAGGGAGGGTCGCCCGCTGCGCTGTCGGGCTGGGTGGACCTTGAGCCCTCCTGCCCAGGACCGACTGGGTGATCTCAGAGGGGCCCCTTGGGCCGTCCGGGAGGATTGCCTGAAGGCGAGGCTCCCGGATCAGCCTGGTCAAGGGACCGCCGTGAAGATGCTCCTGTCCCCCTTATTCGTACCCCTTTCCTGCGTTCTCCTTACTCGTGTTTGTTCTTCTTCCTGTCGTCTTAGCGACAAACGAAATGAAAGCAGATACACACATTCAGGGCAAGGCGCCACGTGGAAAGAGAGAGCGATCCCCTTCCCCCTCCTAGCACTGCTGAGGTTACTGAGTTGGGTCAGGAAACGTCTGCAAGAAAACCACCAAGCTCAAAGAGCACACAGACACACACACACCCCACAAACACATCCTGCTCCCAATTCCCTTTGCCTCTTCTCTGCAAACTCCACCTCCTTCCAGCACTGATGATGTTCCCTAGTTGGGTCCTGAAACATTTGCAAGAAAGCTCAGAAAACAAGGAGCCCACCGTCCTCTTCTTCTTCCTCCTCCTCCTCTCCACAAACCCCTCTTCCACGTTGGGCAGTGAAATGTCTGCATGAAAACAACCAAAATCAGAGAGCACCAAATACCCCACAGTCCTCCTCCTCCTCCTCCCTCCCCCCACTTCTCCTTCTTCTCCTCCACTCCCCAAATTCCACTCCCTTCTAGCACTAATGAGGTTACCTAGTTGGGCCATGAAACGTCTGCAAGAAAACCACCAAGCTTAGAGAGCATCAAGGACCCCACAGCTAATTAAAGAGGTCCCCTCTGGAAGATGGCAGAGAAGGGGGGGGGGATGCAAACTTTTGAAACATAACAAAGTCATCCATCAACTAGACAAGAGGCGGCATATTTAGCAAATTGGCAATGCCCTAATCGACCCAACTCTTACAATCCATCCAGAATATTCTCTGCCCTGCCAAGCAGAGAACTATGGAGAAAGGAAATATATTAAGACGAATATTTTAAGCGAACGTAAGTGGAAATCTACCCTTTTTTTTGAAGTGGCAGAAATTTCCCCTCCTTTTTTTTTTTGAAATTCTAGAATTGTGTCAAGGGGTAGATTCCAAGTTTATTACTTAGGCCTGAAGTGTAAGAAATTTTGCTATTATCGTAACTCTTGCTTTCAGAACAAGTTTCGTTTTTCCAAAAGGCATTTTTTTTGGGGGGGGGGGTGTTAGTGCCAAGCTGCTTAAAACAACGATAACTTGCTTTGAATGCTGCAAATGTAGAATGTTTTCCAAAGGAGCATATCCACAAATACGAATACCAAGAAAGACCAGGAAAAGCAGAAATTGGCTATTGTTTATTCCTAAACATTTGCAACTAGTGAAGGTGTATCATCGTCAGGCATTTGCGCTGTTAAGATTTGAGGGAAGATATCTCCACCCAACCTTTCTGAAAAAAAATTGTGGAAATGAAAGGTAGAAAGAGAAAGAAAGAGGGAGAGAGAGAGAGAGAGAGACAGAGAGAAATTTATATTTTGCCTGAGTTTGGGGTAGGAGCAATGAATGGCCAACTGAAATCATAGCACCAACAAAGAAGTTTTAAAACTCCTTGCGAATAAAGCTGCGAAGGGAACAGTACCATCATCAATAGATCAGATCAGGTTTTCTGCAACTTGTTGTTGTGTTGAGATTGCAGCTTTTCAATTTCCCAGTTGCCGGTCGCTGCAAATCACAACCTCAACATCTCTGGAGGTGCGCAGGGAGCATTGCTTGGGGGGTGGGGGGAAATCTGTGGAGGTTCTCAGCCATCCAAGACATGGTTGTCCCCAAAGGTGCTTTTCCAAGAGGCAATTGGGACTTTCTTAGTTTTTCCTGGAAGACGTTTCGCTTCTCATCCAAGAAGCTTCATCCGTTTTGACTGAAGTTCTGATGGTCAGAAGGGAGGAAAGTGCTTGGATGAGAGGCGAAACGTTTTCCAGGAAAAACCAAGGAAGTCGACTTCCTCCTTGGAAAAAGCACCTTTGGGATTGCACAGGGAAGTGTTGGCGAACTTTTTCGGCACCAAGAGCCGAAACGGGAGTGTATGCACGCTCTTCTAGTTTCTGGCACGCATGTGACACGCGGACTAGGTGTCTGGTGTCCATGTGTGCACCAGAAACTGGGAAAGCAGACGCCCATTGCACATGTGCACGCCGGGAAGATGATCTTCCAGTTTCCGGCACGCATGCATGCGTGAAGACCAGCTGCAAAGTGCGCATGTGCACGGCTTAAAATGGAAGATCACCTTCCCAGTGCACGCATGCGCACAGGGAGGCCGCTATTCTGATTTCCAGCGCCCCTGCGCACGTGAAAAGCAACGGGTGATGGCTCGCATGCCCGGAGAGATGGCTCTGTGTGACACTTCTGGCACGTGTGCCAACGGTTCGCCATCTCGGGCTTGGGGTATGTATTTGGACCACTAGCTGTGAAAAGCCCCTTGGCTTTATTTTCAAATGAAGGTAGTCCTCCAGTTAGGGTCACAAGCAGGGACTGGAATTTCCGTCACTAAGCAACGTTAAACAAGTTGCCTCTGATTTTAGACCCTTTTTTTTGGCCACGGAGGTTAAGCGGATCACGGCAGTTCTTAAGTGAATCGTGCAGTCGTTTAAGTGAATCCAGCTTCACCCCGTTGAGTTTGCTTAACGGCTGGGCTGGGACGCTCGGCAATGGTGAACGTGGGACACTCAAACCGATGGCTGCCACGCGCCCAAATTTTGGTCGCGTGACGTGGGGAATGTTGCGACGGTCGTAAGTGCAAAAACTGTTTGCAAGTGACCTTTTCCAGCACCGTCGTAACATTTGAACAGTCATTAACACATGGTTGTAAATTGAGGAGGCCAGGAAATCATCCTGGGCAAATTTCAGATGGTTATGAGTCAGTGGTGGGATCCAAATTTTTTTACTATCGGTTCTATGGGTGTGGCTTGGTGGGCGTGGCAGGGGAAGGTTATTGCAAAATCCACATTTCCTCCTGATCAGCTGGGACTCGGGAGCAGAGAATAGATGCGGGCATGGCCAGCCAGAGGTGGTATTTTCCGCTTCTCCAAACTACTCAAAATTTCTGCTACCAGTTCTCCAGAACTGGTCAGAACCGGCTGAATACCACCTCTGTATGAATCCCTTAGGGGGGAAAAATCCCATCTGAAGGCCACAGATGTTTTGAGAGATTTCCCTACCTCCTTTTCCAGCCTTCAAATTCCCATCTTGGATATTTTGCAATTCCTGCTGGCCATCTGGATGGATAAAGGCCTCTTTCATTCCTGAGAAGATGCCCACAACTGGGGGTGAAATCTGGCTTTAGAGTTTTCATTCATTCATTTGCAGAGAAACAGCCCCTCCCCGCTGCCTCCAGGCGCACCTGCTGTTCCTGGTTCCCACAGATATCAATGGGGTGTAAAGATCCTAGCAGGGAGCCTCACAGAAGCCAAGGCAACATAGGAAGGAAAGGAAGGGTTATTGCTGCAGTAGAGAGAGGATTTCTGGGTGATGGAGAAGGGCCGGAAAGGGGAAAGGGGCTCCTTGGGAAAAAATCCCTTGATGGGCCAGAAATAGAGAGAGGGAGGAGGAGAAAAGAAAGGAAGGAAGGAAGAAAAAAGAAAGAGAATGTGTTTGTGAGACAAAGGAAAGAGAAAGGGAAGGAAGGAAAGAAGGAAGGAAGGAAGAAGGAGCCTTGTGAGACTAGAGAAAGGAAGAAAGTAAGAAGGAAAGAAAAGGAAAGAAAGAAAGAAAAAGAAAATAGTGTTAGACAAAGGAAGAGAAGGAAGAGAAAGAAAGAAAAGAAAGCATTATGAAACAAAGAGAAGGAAGGAAGGAAAGTGTTAGAAAGAGGAAAAGAGAAAGAGAAAAAGAGTGTGTGAGATAAGAAAGAAAGAAAGAAAGAAAGAAGAAAGAAAGAAAAAAGAAAAGAAATTATACAAAAAAAGAAAGCCTACAAAATTTTGAAATTGTAACTTGGTCACTCATATTTTCAGACAGGAACAAGCGAAATATGTTAGGCATGGTTCATCACACAGGCTTGATCTAAAGCTCCATCATCCCCAGCATCCGATGGCTTCAGGGCACTCACAAGCGCATCGATGATCCCCACCATGTATCTGGCAGCAGACTGCTCTTGATTATGGAAGTTCCATTCGTTCCCTTCGCTTTTCAAACCAAACAGGACGAGGGACAGGAAGTTGGTGGTCAGGCAAACCAACCTCAACCGTTCCTACAATCTGCCATGTCATTTGTTCTGAGTGACAGAGCTATAAGAGCCACCAGATCCCCAGGGCACCAAGGGCAGAAGATAGAAAGACGTGCTGGGGAGGAGCAGCAATTTTGGAACCTTTCCTGATCAAGTGAACCTCTCCCACGATTGAGCTGCTCCGGGAAAGACCATCGCTTTCCTCGGACCATCAACAATGGACAGTGGGCAGCAGCCTGACCACTGCCACCAAGCCTTGGTGGAATTGCAGGAAAACATTTCTGGCCCTTAATTCTTCTGGTGTGGAAGATGGGGAGAATCTGCTTCTTCTCCAAAAGATTGTCCTCTCCAGAAGATCTGGTGCTTCTTAACACTCTCAAATGCTGGAGAGAGAATAGAACAGAACAGAACAGAATAGAATAAAGATATAGAATAGAATTGAACATAGAATAGAATAGAATGAAGATAGAATAAAGAATATAGAATAGAATAGAATAGATAGAATAAGAATAGAATAAAGAATATAGAATAGAATAACATAGAATAGAATGAAGAATAGAATAAAGAATAGAAAGAATAGAACATAGAATAGATAGAATGAAGAATGAAAAAATATAGAATAGAATAGAATAGAATAGAATGAAGAATAGAATAAAGAATATATAGAATAGAACATAGAATAGAATAGAATGAAGAATAGAATAAAGAATATAGAATATAATAGAACATAGAATAGAATAGAATGAAGAATAGAATAAAGAATAGAATAGAAAGGAAAAAAAAAAAAAAAATAGAAAAATAGGATAGAATTAAGAATAGACATAAGAATAGAATAGAACAGAAATAATAGAACAGAATAGAACAGAAATAAGAATAAAGAATAGACATAAGAATAGAATAAAACAATAGAATATATAGAAATAAGAATAGAACAGAACAGAAATAAGAATAGAATAGAATACAATAGAATAACAGAGTTGGAAGGGACCTTGGAGGTCTTCTAGTCCAACGCCCTGCCTAGGCAGGAAACCCTACACCACATCAGACAAATGGTTGTCCAATCTCTTCTTCAAAGCTTCCAGTAATGAAGCGCCCACAACTTCTGGAGGCAAGTCGTTCCTCTGGTTAATTGTCCTCACTGTCAGGAAATTTCTCCTTAGTTCTAAGTTGCTTCTCTCCTGGATTAGCTTCCACCCATTGTTAAATGAGCAGCACGGAGAGAAAGCTAGGAAGAGGTTTTGATGAACACACATCCTTGATTGTCTCAGAATTAAAAGAAATATGATTGCGACGCCCAGAAAGAAATACTGAAGGACCCTCAGATGTTCTAGGACCAGAGATGGAGATCCGAGAAGGTTGAGAAGACCTCCAGAAGTCTGAAATGGCATTTTTTTCCTCTACGGCTGCAGATAGATGTGTAGGCAAAGTATTTTCCCAGCAGACTGAAAGCGTCTAGCTGGAGAAATTCACATTCCAGACAACCTCAACTTAATTATAATCTCCTGTAATTTCTTCTGGTTCATCAGGCTGAACCGTTTCGAATTATGGCTTCATAAACCGGCCACGCTTGATTCCCCAGGGCTGTTCACCGCCTCTATGACTCCAACGTGAATTCCAACCCCAGCTAGTCCTCGACGTACGACCCCCGATCGAGCCCACACGTTCCGTGGTTAAGCGAGACTTGTGTTAAGTCACTTTTGCCCCCTTCTACAACTTTTCCAGCCACCGCTGTTAAGTGAATCACTGCCGTGACTTAGTAACTCAGTTGTTAAGTGAATCCAGCTTCCCCCCCTCGACTTTGCTTATATCAGAAGGGGATCGCGACCGGCACAAATGTGAGTCGGTTGCCAGCAGTCTGAATTTGAATCACTGGACTTCTTGGACGCTGCGACCATCGTAACTATGAGCCAGTGGCCAAACATCTGGGTTTTGATCATTGGGATGCCGGAAAGGTGTGAAAAACAGTCAAAAGTCCCTTTGTTCGATGTTGCCGTAACTATGAACAGTTGTACGTCGAGGGCTACCGCTGTATCTGCTGTCTTCAGTTGAGACACACAAGGTTTTGTGCTACAGCTTTGTCTTGGTTTCAAAGGAGGGGTGTGTGTTTCTGTCTGCATTTCTGCCAGTTCCTCGCACGGGCGATTTGCGTGCGCAGTTGCCTGTCAATAGGTCTCCGCATGCACAGAACATTAAAAATGTCAAAAGAAACATGCTGCAGCCACCGGGGAACCGGTTCAGGGGCGTGGCCAGCCTGCTGTCCGTACTGGTTCGGAGACCCAGTCGCAATTTTCACTAGAGCAGCAATGGCGAACCTTTTCGGCACCGAATACCCAAACTGGAACACATGTGCATGCGTGTATGCACTAGAGCAGTGTTTCTCAACCTTGGCAACTTGAAGATGTCCGGACTTCAAGTCCCAGAATTCCCCAGCCAGCGAATGCTGGCTGGGGAATTCTGGGAGTTGAAGTCCAGACATCTTCAAGTTGCCAAGGTTGAGAAACATTGCACTAGAGGGCTGGAACCCAAAGACCAGCTGGCCAGCCCGCGCATGCCTGTTTTTAAGCCATTTTCAAGTCACTTTTCAGACTGTTTTTGGACCATTTTTGGGCTAATAATGGCCTAAAAACAGCCCCAAAATGGTCCTGTAAATGTCCCCAAAACAGCTTGAAAAGGGTCCCAAAAACCACCTGGAAAACTGCATGGAAAACAGCCCCCCAAATGTTCTGTTTTTGGTTGTTATTCAGGCCATTTTCCTGAGCTCCGCTGCCCGCAAACACCAGCTGGCGATCGTGCGCGTGTCCACAGAGAGGGCTCTGCCATAAGTTTGCCATCCCGGTGCTAGAGGTTTGCCTCAACCGATACGAACCGGTAGCAACCCACCTCTCTGCTTCGTTTCCCCCAGAATCTCTCAGCCCTCCTTCCCCACCAGCTCTGGCCCCCCACAGAAGGAGCCAGTTTTCAAGATGCCACTCAAAGTTCGAAAGCCCCATTTCCCACCGGCCGAATCTCCTTCGGGTGTCTGGGTCCTTGCAAAAGAAGCTGGATAGGTATGTGGGCTTTTTCCTTTGTTCTTCTGCTTCTTCTAAAGGGCTCGGGAAAAAAGGCATATGGGAAAAGAGGCCAAGAAGAGGGAGGCTGGGAGGAAGGGAAGAGATGAAAACCACCACCCCCCATTGCTACATGTAGGGTTGGTGGGTGCAGCCCTATGCAGCCCACCCCTCTTTTTCAGCCTTCCAAAGTCTTAATACGCACCCACATGCTACAGTTCCCGCAAGCAAAGCCAGTAAAAAGAAACAAGGCTATTAAGCGATGGCGCTAAGAAGTGTGCTTGTCAGAGGAAACCCCCCTCCCTCCCCCTCCCTACGCAGCTTTCCCCCTCCCTCCAGCCCAGCATTTCCCCTGGGGCCCTGCCCAAACAGGTTCTAGCATCTGCTCCCCCCAACTGCCCCCCTCCCTCCCCCCCACGTCTGGGGCTCCCTCCGCCTTGTCTCCATTCGTAGAGCCAAGAAGTTTCCTTGGTTGGATATTCAGCTTTGGGAAGAGAATTTGGATGATACGGTCCAGAAATGTATATGCGAGAGGGAGGGAGGAAGAGATGCAAGGGAGGGAGGGAGGGAGGGAGGAAAGGAAGGAAGGAGAGAACGGGGAAGGGAAGGAAGGAAGATGAGAAGGAAGGGAAATGGGAAGGAGAGGAAAAATAGAAAGGGGGAAGGAAAGAGAATGGGTAGTGGGAGGAGAGGAAGGAAGGTAATAAGAAGGAAGGAGAGAACGAAGGAAGGGAAGGAAATAAGGTGAGAAGGAAGGAAAATGGGAAGGAGAGGAAGGAAATAGAAAGGGGGAAGGAAAGAGAATGGGGAGAGGGAGGAAGGTAAATAGGAAGGAAGGAGAGAACGAAGGAAGGGAAGGAAATAAGGTGAGAAGGAAGGAAAATGGGAAGGAGAGGAAGGAAATAGAAAGAAGAGGAAGGAAAATGGGGAGAGGGAGGAGAGGAAGGAAGGTAATAGGAGGAGAAGAATGAAGGAAGGGAAGGAAGGAAGGTGAGGAAGGAAGGAAAATGGGAAGGGAGGGAGGGAAATAGGGAGAGGAAGGAGAATGGGGAGAGGGAGGAGAGGAAGGAAGGTAATAGGAAGGAAGGAGAGAACGAAGGAAGGGAAGAAATAAGGTGAGAAGGAAGGAAAATGGGAAGGAGAGGAAGGAAATAGAAAGAAGAGGAAGGAAAATGGGAGGGAGGAGAGGAAGGATGGTAATAGGAAGGGAGGAATGATGAGAAAGAAGGAAATAGAGGAGGGGAAGGAGGAAGGGAAGGAAGGAAAGGGGGAAGAAAGGAGGGAGGAAGCCTTATTTGTCATGAAGAATGTAGGTTAAAACAGTTCTGAGATATTTCATCCGTCTTTGGCCAAGCTGAAGGGGTCACCAGCTCTCCAGCGTCTCCCTCTTTGACCTGAAGCCTGCAGAGGTTCCATTCGGGGCAGGAGGGCAGTGGTAGGAAGGGCGTTGCCTGGCTGGCTGTGTCTGTCCCACAGCATCAGGAACTGGGTCCGTCTCCCCTCTTATCTTTCTGCCTTCACCTTGTACTTGAGGGTGAGGTAAGCCAGGAGGCGGATGATGAAAAAGAAAACGCCTAAGATTGCAAAGTCGAGGTACAGTTTGGCTTCTTCCACATCCAACTCCTTCAGGATCTTGGCTGGGTCCTGGAAGGGGCAATCGCTTTCTGTGCAGTCCAGATTTCCACGGTCCATGGAGTAGATGGTGAGGATGATGCCTTCAAAGCCGTACCTGAGGCAGAGCAGAGCAGAGAGTGTAAAGGGAGCTACAGAGGAAGTGGAATACGGGTCCTTCCGAAAAGGGACTGGAGCATCTCGCATAATTCAGTATGGCAGAGATGCGGGGAGGGAGAGATGACAGACAGACAGACAGACAGACAGACAGGATGGACGGACAGGATGGATGGACGGACGGATGGATTGGTAGATACCGGGAGATGATAGATACTGTAGATAGATGATAGATAGATAGATGGATGGATGGATGGATGGTTGGATGGACGGACATGGACGTACGGATTGGTAGATACCGGGAGATGATAGATACTGTAGATGGATGGATGGATGGATGGATGGATGGATGGATGGATGGATGGATAAATCGATAGATAGATAGACAGACAGACAGACAGATAAATAGAATAATGGGTGGCTGGGTGGCTGGCTGGATGGATGGATGGATGGATGGATAGATAGAGACAGACAGACAGACAGACAGACAGGATGGACGGACAGGATGGATGGATGGATGGATGGATGGATGGATTGGTAGATACCGGGAGATGATAGATACTGTAGATAGATAGATAGATGGACGGATGGATGGATGGATGGATGGATGGATGGATGGATGGATGGATGGACGGATGGATGGAAAGACGGATGGATGGATGGATGGATGGATGGATGGATGGATGGATGGTTGGATGGACGGACGGATGGACGTATGGATTGGTAGATACCGGGAGATGATAGATACTGTAGTTAGATGGATGGATGGATGGAAGGACGGATGGACGTATGGATTGGTAGATACCGGGAGATGATAGATACTGTAGATAGATAGATGGATGGATGGATGGATGGATGGACGGACGGACGGATTGGTAGATACCGGGAGATGATAGATACTGTAGATGGATGGATGATGGATGGATGGATGGATGGATGGATGGATGGAAGGATGGATGGATGGATGGATGGATTGGTAGATACCGGGAGATAATAGATTGATAGGATAGAATAGGATAGGATGAGAGAGAGAGAGGATAGATGATAGATAGGTAGACAGATAGATAGACAGACGAGAGAGAGAGAGAGAGAGAGAGAGAGAGAGAGAGAGAGTGAAAATGCTGTCTATCACTGGATGTCTGTGACCGTAGTCTGAAGCTGTCGGGAGCTCAGCCTGAGCTGAAGGGAGCTCCAGGTGCTTCTCTTTGCCAAAGCCCTTACCTGACGTAAGAGACGTAGGTGCTCCACCGCAGGTAGGTAGGGATGGTCTTGAAACTGACAAAGAAGCCGGAGAGGAGAAGGACTGGAATGGCTGAAACCGGACCTACGAAAGTGGCCACCTGGGAGGAACATGGTGGGAGAAAAGAGATGGGTAAGATGGTTGGAAGAGAACCATGAAAGAGGGTGGAAATTTGGGTGCGCCTTATACACCAAATGTAGCCCCTCCCACCCACCGGCCCCCATCCTTTGGCCTCTTCCTCCCAGCAATTTGCCTCCTTGCAGCAAACAGCAAACAGCCGCTTTCTGTTTCAGCTTCTGCACAGCCTGATTAGCACAAGCAGCTGATTGTTGGTTGGATCGGCCTCCTGACCATCAGCTGTTTCAGACTGCAGGGATTGCCATTGCCTATTGCTGCCTCCGTGCATCCCATTTTCGGTCCCTGCGCACCCCATTTTCTGCCGTTCCAATCCCCGCCGCCTGGAACGGGCAGAAAATGCGGCGCACGGAGCTGAAAACTGCGGCATGTGGCAGGCTGAAATGGATGCGCAGAGGCGCAATTAGGCAATGACAATCCCTGCAAAGGGTGTTTTTGTGTTGTGTGTCTGTGTGATTGTGTGCGAAGCCCTTGCGTTTAATGGTATGTATGTATGTATGTAGCTATGTATTGATGTATGTGATGTATGTATGTATTCACAACCCCTTGGTATGCCCAATATGGAGGAAGCATACTGCTTCCTTTCTCTGTCTATCGGCTCATCACAAGAGACCATCACGACAGAAAGCCAGTATTTTTAACTGTTGCCTTTGTTACATTTGTGTTGCATTTGTGCTGATAAATAAATAAAGGGAGACTAGTATAGATCTATTTCAAGCTATTTAGCTCTCATCACTAGCCATACCCTTACTGGGATTTGAACCTGTGCTGTATTACATATTAAGCAGTTGTGTTAACCACTAAGCCACAAGGTTCTCCTCCTTTATCAGCTGAGCCAGGGAAATAGGTATGTATTTTAGTGTCACAACCCTGGTATGCCCAAATATGGGAGGAAGCAGACTGCTTCCTTTCTCTGTCTATCGGCTCGTCACAAGAGACCATCACGACAGAAAGCCATTATTTTTACTGTTGCCTTTGTTACATTTGTGTCGCATTTGTGCTGATAAATAAATAAGGAGACTAGTATAGATCTATTTCAAGCTAGCCACATAATACATACTATTTCCCTGGCCTAGCTGATAAAGGAAGAGAGCCTGTGGTTTTAGGTGGCTAATATAACTGCCTGATATGTAATACAGCCCAGGTTCAAATCCCAGTAAGGGTATGGCTAGCTGATGAGAGCTAAATAGCTTGAAATAGATCTATACTAGTCTCCCTTTATTTATTGTCAGCACAAATGCAACATATCTATCTCTAGCCATCTATCATCATCCATCTATCCATCTATCCATCTATCCATCTATCCATCTATCATCTATCCATCTATCCACTATCCATCTATCCATCTATCCATCTAGCCATCCATATATATTTAAAGAAGGACTTTGATTAGATCTTACAACTTGGCTCTCGCTTTGTGATTCCTTAGTTCTTTTTGGGTGTGATCCCATTAGAACTCCGGGATAACAACGTTGAGTTCTCCTCCCCATCAAGAGAGCTCCCGAACCACTCGGGACCATGGTGCTGTAGACCTTACTTGTGGGAGCTGGACGCTGCTCCATTAAGACCCACAGATTGGCCACCAAGGCGGTGAGGGTGGACAACGCTGAGAAGAGTAGGAAGCGGATCGCTTCAGGAGGCTGGCCGGTCATCCAGTAAACAATGCTACAGTAGGTGAGGGACAGATGATCTGCAGAAGAAGTGGGGGGGGACCAATGAATAAGGATCTGTCCTTCAGAATAAAGTATTGGTTGAAATGTCTCTCAGTTAAGGGGAGGCCACGTCCTCCACCAAGGGAGCAACCAACCCTTGGCTCCACCACCACGGATGGTCCTCAACGTATGACCATTTGTTTAATAGCCAAAGTTAGGACTTTTCACCAGCTCTCTCATGACCATCACAGTGTCCTGCAGTCACATCAGAGGTGGGTTCCTACCAGTTTGCACCTATTCGTAGAACCGGTTCGTCAAATCTACCGAACCGGTTAGAAGAGGTTCCACCAGTGACCCTGAAAGCAGGCCACACCTACAGAAGAGGTTCCAAAAATTTTTTGAAACCCACCACTGGTCCTTGGATATGATTATTCTACACTATCATGCTCATATTTATAAAACTCAGGGCCTCTGTGAAAGGTAAGGATGACTACTGCGATTGTGGTGCAATCAGAACATTGCGTGTGTTGTTTCAACGCAAACCAAAGATGCCTTTTAAAAAACAAGTTTACATCCTATTCTTATGCAGGCCAGTGCTGTGTGGGAGGTAATTTAAGGTGGTTCTGACAGGTGTCGTCGGCATCTTCATATCCGGTCACATGGGCGGCAAGCCACTCCATCTGGTCACATAGGCGGAAAGCCACTCCCACAAAGGCGGGCCACACCCACAGAGTAGGTTCAAACAATTTTTGAAACCCAACACTGAGTCACATGATCAAAATTCAGATACTTGGTATGTATTGATGAGGTTGTATCATCCCGGGGTCTTGTGATGGCCATTTGGTGACTTTCCCAATAAGCAACGTGAGGAGAGAAAACTAAATTTGCTTAATGACCATGGCAAAGAAAGGTCATAAAATCAGGCACGGTTGACTTAACAATCGCATCACTTAGTGATGGAAGTGCCTAAGTGGCAGCTAAAATGTTTGAAGAACGGTTGCAGGGAACTGGGTAGGTCTAGTTTAATGGAAAGAAGGACTAGGGGAGACATGAAGGTGTGTTTCCAGTATCTCAGGGGCTGCCACAAAGAAGAGGGAGTCAACTATTCCCCAAAGCACCTGAGGGTAAGACAAGAAGCCGTGGGTTGAAACTAATTAAAGACAGAAGCAACCTAGAACTAAGGGGGAAATTTCCTGACACTGAGAACAATGAATCAGTGGAACAACTTGCCTCCAGAAGTTGTGAATGCCCCAACACTGGAAGTCTTTAAGCAGATGTTGATATCCATTTGTCTGAAGTGGCGTAGGGTTTCCTGCCTAAGCAGAGGGTTGGACTAGAAGACTTCCAAGGTCCCTTCCAACTCTGCTATTCTAATTGTAATTGTAAATAAAGGATTACCTCTACGTTCAGCGGCACCTGTTGAAACTTGGCCTTCTATCAAGCTGTAAAAAGCAGTGGACCCCTGGGGGTCAGGAGGAGTGCTTACCTGAAAAGGAATATCTGCTACAGTTTTGGCCAGAAAATAGGCTTTTAGGCTGTACCAGTAGTTGAGATGTTCCCGCAGGAAGACGGACATCTCGAGGGGGACTGCAGAGAGAGAAAGAGGGAGAGGAAGAGGGAGAGAGAGAGAGAAAGAGAAAGAGAAAGAGAGAGAGAGAGAGAAGGAGGGTGGGAAGGAGAGGGAGGGAGATGGGGGAGGGAGTTGAAAAGAACAGTGTATATCCACCCAGGGGAGGAAGGCAGCAGGAGCAATATTCCCTTATGTGGTTCAATCACCGACCACCAACGAGCCAAAGGATTGAACCGGAGTGAACCGGCTTTCTCCTGCATTGCCCAATCGTATAGTTTCGTTGTGAAGCACGGGTATCCAGCTAGTATTCTGATAAATTGTAATAAATGATCCTCCTGTCTTGGCTTGGCTTGTCTCCCTGGAAAATATGCACGCCAAGGCAGGATCCTGAAAATGCCATATTCGGCCTTCGATAACCCCCATCTATTCCCCAGTTTCGCAGCGATACAATTCCCAGCCCTCCCCCACTCCGCGATTCAATGTTTGTTTATATGTTAAGCTTTTCAGGAGCTTAGTGCATCTGTTTGATTGCTTTGCGAGGAAAAAGAAAAGTTGGATTAACAGGATTTATTCAGCCCTCCCATTCCTCTCATTGATCAAGAACTCCAGAACCGCTAGCCCTCACCACTCCCCAGTTATCGTATTTTTGGAGTATAAGATGCACCTAGCTTTTGGGGAGGAAAACAAGAAAAAAGAAATCTGCCTCGCAGTAATTTGCCTCCTCGCAAGCAAACAGCCCACGGCCCTTTTCATTTCAGCACAGCCTGATTAGCACACGCAGCTGATTGTCGGTTGGATCAGCTTCCCAACCATCAGCTGTTTCAGACGGCAGGGATTGCCATAGCCGATTGCCGCCTCCGTGCCCCATTTTCGCCCTCTGCATCCTGTTTTCAGCCTCCGCATGCCCCATTTTTGGCCTCCATGTGCCCCATTTTCTACCCATGTCCAGGTAGCGGAGATTGGAATGGGCGGAAAATGGGGTACATAGAGACCAAAAATGGGATGCGGAGGCTGAAAATGGGATGCACGGAGGTGGCAATAGGCAATGACAATCCCTACAGCCTGAAACTGCTGATCGTTGGGAGGCCAATCCAAGAGACAATCAGCTGCTTGTACTAATCAGTCTGTGCTGAAGCGGAAACTGAAACAGGCTGTTTGCTGCAAGGAGGCAAATTGCTGGAAGGCAGAAGCCGAAGAGTGGGGGACAGCAGTGGGCAGAGCTACATTTGGTGTATAGACGCACCCAAATGTTCACCCTCTTTTAAGGGGGGAAAAGTGAGTCTTATACTCTGAAAAAACATGGTATATCACTATCTCACCAGCAAGGCTTGGAGGCCCAAAAATAGGTTTAAAAAATGTGGGGGCCCCAACTAGAAGACGTCATGTCCTCCTGAAAATAAACTAAGTCGCGAAGATCTAATTCTTCTTCTGCAGAAACTCTCCCATCCTCTCTAGGTCAACACCTGGAAAGCTCCAGATTTTCCTTCTTCCTGGTGTCACCCACGTGTCTCACCCAGAAGAGCCCTAAAGATGCCAGGCTGTTCTTCTACAAAGAGACCCCCCCCCCCAACTCACATGTCAAAATTGTGGGCATCAGAGCAGCAAACATGAGGAACAGCATGGAGAAGAACAGGAAGCCGGTGTTGTTGAAGACCTTGGTGGCATCGTTGCCGATGTGTAGGTAGAGCAGGCCGATCAACACCCCCGTGCAGATGTGTGACATGAACCGCAGGTGGGTGAGCAGCTGTGCAGAACAAGAAGACCTGTAAGTCAGCTAGGGAAGGATTTTCCTGCGAAAGATACTTTTATCTCCTTTGGCAAAGCATCGGAACATCTTGTTCTGAATGAGGCTTCCCCAAAAAGCAGGAGGCAGAATCCTGGTCCTGACAAACCCCTTTTATTAAACAAATGTGGATTCCTCTCATTCACCTTCAGCAAAGGCCTGGCAAATAGTCTTTCAAAGGAGTATTTATGACCACAGACCTTATCAACCTTGGAAAGCTGCCATGTCAATAGTTTCCAATGGAGGTGCTTTGCAAGGAAAGACTGGGCACAGAGTCCCTGAGATTCAGGGACAGGTCTTCACACTCCTGAAACGAATCTAACGACCAAACGACCGAACAAATGATTTGTTTCCTGCAAATCCCCCGTTCGCTCCTCTTTTATTCCTATGGGGAGGGACCCAATCGCCTCCAAGGTGTGGCTTTACTCCCAAGTCGATCCTGATTTCTTAGTTGCCCTTGTCTTCTGGCAGCTCTGCGCATGCGCCCACTGGGAACAGGCTCCAGCTGTTCCTCTGCCTCACTGCTGCCGAGCTCCGAAGCAGGAGTGGATTCCGCTGCTACTATTGCCAGTTTGCTCAGGTACGTGCTTCGCGTGTGCGCTTGATGCGCATTATGCACACATGCGCCGTACTAAAAATGCTTCTGTGCATGTGCAGAAGCAAAAAACAAAATGGTGGCAGCACAGCGAGAACCGTTCATGGGTGTGGCAGGCCGAGTTACTACCTACTCATCCGACTGGGCCGAACCGGTAGGAAAATCACCTCTGCTCTGAAGGCACCTCATCACTGCCAGATGGCCTCAGCCCCCTCTCTGCCTCTGACGCGGAGCCCTCGTCTGAACCTTCTCCACACTCCAGGACTGGCCCATGTTCCTCCCCAACCTCCTCACTGTCCGACTCTCCACTGGCGGGCCACAACATGAGGAAAGCCACAGCACTGATTGGGCAACTACAAGGGCTGGCTCCCCACAACAGGTTGGGTTGAAAAGCCAGTCACCCAGTTATCCCAGTGTGGCGATGGGTGAGAAGCACCCCAATCTCTAGGGTATCCTCCCGTTTTCAGAAGCTGATGGATGCAACGTTTTCATTTTCCTGCTCTTGATGGTGGCGAGGGAATCGCATTTGGCAGGCTGCCCAGGGCTGCTCAAGGAGCTCATTAAAAACCTCTGAACAAGATGAAGGATAAGAGGATTTGTGCCGTATGATCCCAGCCTCCCTTCACCGCACCCGGCGCAAAATACTCCTTATTATTACTGGTAAAAATGCAAGTAACCTATCAAACATTCATCTCAGATGAAAGCCAGCCAGAATCTTGGGCTGGACCAGGACCAAGAAAATGGCGCCATTGTTTAAAAAAAAACAACAATAAATAGGCTGGGAAGGAATTTTTTTAAAAAAAAAAAAACACGATGATCCAGTCCTGGATCTTGAGTCTCTGCAAGGGGAATCTGCCTGGTTGGAGACCCAAATAGCAGCTTTATCTTAGAAGTGTTCATCGCAATGTGTGCGTGTGTGAATGCACGGATGTTAACAAAAGTCAAGTTGCTGGCCACAACACATATAAACCATGGGTGGGATTCTATGGTTTTTATGGCCACCAGCCTGACCGTTTTTGACCCTCCAGGAGACCCTCCTAGCTCTGCATCCTAAAAGCTCCAAAGATATTCCAGATGTTGTCACAGCAACTGAAGTCAGAAGGTATGTGATGCAAAACACAGAGACATGTCTCCCTTCCTTCCTTCCTTCCTTCCTTCCTTCCTTCCTTCCTTCCTTCCTTCCTTCCCTGACTGCCTTCCTTCTACTATTTCCTTCCTTCCTTCCTTCTCATTCCCATATTCCTCCCTCCTTCCCTTCCTTCCCTCCATCTCATTCCCATCTTCCTCTCTCTCTCTCCCTTCCTCCTTCCTTCCTTTTTATACTCATCTTCCTCTCCCTCCCTCCCTCCCCCCCCTTCCTCCATCTCATTCCCATCTTCTTTCCTCCATCCATCCATCCATCCATCCATCCATCCATCCATCCATCCATCCATCCATCTAGTTTCTTCATCCCTGGCCCCTTACCGTGTCTCTTAGGATGGAAATATAGCTCCTGTGGAAGAGGATGCAAAATTGAGTCAGCGTACTAGTAGCAAAGGTGTGACTCTCAATATGATCCAAATCCTGGGGCTGAGTAAAGGATGAGAGAGAGAGGGAGGGAGGGAGAGAGAGAGAGACAGAGAGAAATTGGAGGTTAATAAAAACTACAACAATTCTAGTGATCTCCAAGGGAAACTTAATGACAGAGGCCCAACTTTTGGGGGCCCAGGGACCGGTTCCGTGGAGAGAGGTTTTCTGCAGACCGCAGGGTTGCGTGTTTCACATGCTGCCTGCATCCCATGGATGGGGCTTTGCTTGTTGGCGTGGCCCAGTTTCTGGCATGCCACAGATCGGTTCCAGTCTATGGACTGGGGTTTGGGGGCCCCAGATTTATGACACCTTTCCAAGCCATACACAAGATGGTGCATCTCAACTGGTTAAAAAAAAGAGAGGGCGAATGGAAACAGAACCATCTTGGAGTAGCACAGCTGCCCTCGCCTAGCCTAACATGGCGCTGGTGTCTTGGGGGCCTCCAGCTGTCAAAGAACCTCCCCCCCCCCGCCCTCTGTAGATCACTCACCGCCACGCAGGGTTCTGGCACCAAGGAATCCATCTTTTCTGGACTGCTCTTCTTCTCCTCCATGGTGCACAGCCCATTCTGGACGGCTTGGAAGAGAAGTGGGTTGAGATCGCCATACTCCCCTGAGGCCACCTCAATGACTGCAGTGGGGAAGACAGAGGGAGGCTCATGCCTCTGCCAAGAGACGCTCATCTCTCCTCACCCTTTCCATGCTAAGAATCATTATTTTTTTTCATGAATCAGCGATAAGGTTCAGCACTCCACACACCCCCACCAAGAGAAATCTAGTTCACTTCCGGTTCAATCTGTTGGCTCAGTGGTGGTTGGTGATTGAAACACATAAGGGAATATCGCTCCCCGCCGCCTTGAGTCCGGAAGCAGTTCCATAAGTGGAAGGCATAGACATTTTGGTGAGGTATCGACATTTAATACTGTAAGGAGCCCCAGACCGCTCCGGAGTGAAGGAGAGGAACGTCTGCCAGTTTGAACTGAGGTAATGGAATGTGAGGCAACTGGCAGTTGGAACAGAGTTCTTTTCAGGTGGGGAGGGGGAGTAGAACTCCTTAGCATCAGAGCATGTTAATTACTGTATGAGAAACTAATGATCTAATGGTCATTTTAAAAAAATCCTTACTTAGCAAGCACCTAGAAGCCGAGAGGAACATACGTGCCAAATTTCAAGTTTGTAAGCTTTACGGTTCTGGAGATTTCGTGATGAGTGAGTGGTACTTGGCTTTTGTATATGTAGACATGTGAGAACACAAGGCTCTTGGATCATTAGAAACAACTTAAAATAAGGGTGGCCAAGGTGACATTTGAACCCTGAGCTTCTGAGCTGCTGCTTTGGTATTGGGGCCTATTTCCCACAGGGCGGATTAATTTCCCATTGCAAGACATCATTGAATGGAAGGTCCTAAGAAAGGGATGCAAATTTTAGCCTTCTCTGGTGGCTTCCAGAAATGGACTAATTCTATTCTATTCTATTCTATTCTATTCTATTCTATTCTATTCTATTCTACTCTACTCTACTCTATTCTATCCCATTCCATGCCATTATTCCATTCCATATCTTCTCTTCTCTTCTCCTCCTCTCCTCTCCTCTCTTCCCTTCCCTTCCCTTCCATTATTCCATTCCATATCTTCTCTTCTCTTCTCCTCCTCTCCTCTCCTTTCTTCCCTTCCCTTCCCTTCCCTTCCCTTCCATTCCATTCCATTCCATTATTCCATTCCATCTCTTCTCTCCTCTCCTCTCTTCCCTTCCATTCCATTCCATTTTCTCTTCTCTTCTCTCCTCTCCTCTCCTCTTTTCCCTGCCATTCCATCTTCTCTTCTCTTCCATTCCATTATTCTATTCTATTCTATTCCATTTTCTCTTCTCTCCTCTCTTCCCTTCCCTTCCCTTCCATTCCATTCCATTATTCCATAACATATCTTCTCTTCTCCTCCTCTCCTTTCTTCCCTTCCCTTCCCTTCCCTTCCATTCCATTATTCCATTCCATATCTTCTCTTCTCTTCCCTTCCCTTCCACTCCACTCCTCCACTCCACTCCATTCCATTATATATTCTGTTCTATGATGGGTTGGATCAAAATAGCTTCCTAATCCAATATTGTTTCATGTCTTCTGTCAAGGACCACTCAGGAGTCCTAATAGGGAACCCACAAAGAAGTTCCTGAAAGTCATTCTTAGATCCAAGGCTCTGGCCCTCAATTCCCATCTGGTGGACAACTTCAGATCAAGCCATCACTAAACGGCCAGATGTTCAGGAGATCCTCAAAAAAGTACTCAGCATGTCCAGATAAGGTTGGTGAACATCGGCCTGAAACCCAAGAGAGATCTCTCCCGTTAGGGGGTGACTGTCTAGCTCAGATGGAACAAAGTGCTGCTGCTGCTGCTGCTGCTGCTGCTGCTACTACTACTACTACTACTACTACTACCTACTACTACTACTACTACTACCTACTACTACTACTACAAGATTCTGAGAAACACAGGTGGGTTGCTACCAGTTCACACCAGTTCAGGAGAACCGGTAGTGGCAATTGGGACTGGGTTGCCGAACTGGTAGGGATGACAGGCTGGCCATGCCCCCTAACCGGTTCCCTGGTCGCCCCTGCCATTGCCAGCATTTTTTGTCATTTTACAATGTTCCGCGCATGCGCAGAACAATTTGCAGGCAACTGCGCATGCACAAGCACCACGTGCGCGAAGCAAACCAACGGTAACGCCGGCAGCAACCCACCCCTGCTAAGAAAGGACCATGCCATGGATCTCTTAACTCTGGCAGACGCAAAAGCCATCTATGGCCAACATGACTTACTGAAATCAGCCGGGTTATGGTAGGTGGGGCAATGCAAGCCAAGCCCCTTTAGATACGGGATGAGGTTGGACACACCTCCCTTGAAGATACATTGGCCTTGGCTGAGGATGTAGAGCTGGAAAGAAAGAAGAAGGGAAAGTGCGAATCCTGAGTGCAATAAGGGAGGTGTTCACACAGGAGCCTCAAATCAAGGAGTTCTACAATGGTGAACTCCTGCCCCACAGGTTCTAAGCCCTTCAGGCATCCTTCTGCCATTCGGGCACCGTCCTGGCTCCCCGGGCATTCCGGAGCCCCGCAGAAGGCCTCACCTTGTCAAACTTTTCAAAGAGCTTAGCGCTGGGCTGGTGGATGGTGCAGATGATGGTTCGGGCCGCCCTGGGCCAGGATTTCAGGAGGGAAACCACCTGGAGCAGGACATGCTATCCAGTCCGCTGGAGAGGCAGAAAAAGAGAGGATAAATGTTGTAATATAATTCCTTGCATAGGCGTAGTGGTCACCCATGGCCCAGTGCATAACGGGGCATGCGCGGCCACACTGAACCACATAGGAAAAAACAAACTCCTACATAAGCCGAGGTGGCGCAGTGGTTAGGGTGCAGTACTGCAGGCCACTTCAGCTGACTGTTATCTGCAGTTCGGCGGTTGACTCAGCCTTCCATCCTTCCGAGGTGGGTGAAATGAGGACCCAGACTGTGGGGCAATATGCTGACTCTGTAAACCGCTTAGAGAGGGATGAAAGCCCTATGAAGCGGTATACAAGTCTAACTGCTATTGCTATTGCTATAACATACATCCTGATAGTGCTCCATAAGGTTTACTCTAGATGTGCCTTACCAATGACTCCAGGATTTGACCAGTAGATTAGAAATTGTACTTTTACAGGCTGTTTTTAAGCACATGCTATCGCTCCTCCTGCCTTTGTCCTATCTCAATAAAAGGGGCTTCCAGACCCCCAATCTGAGTCGCTCCATCCCGAGAAAGCTCGTGTCCGTGTCTTTTCTCCACATTGGCCTCATGGACGAACCACGGGAACATCACATTTGGTAGCAGAGGATGGTTACTTCACAGATAAAGCCACTATGGGCAATGGGGCACAAGGACAGAGGTGGCCTTCTCCTTTGGGGGTGAGGTGGAACTCTAGACTGGGGCCACAACCTTTGTGTTTCCATTACACATTTCTATAACAGTCCTGTTTCTTTTTCCCTTGGGAAAGCGGAGTTGTTGTTTTTTTTAAGCTTTTGACTCCAAACCCAAAGCGTCCTTGATTTCTTCTACAAGTTCTGGTCGTACCTCAAGATCCCACCAATTTCTTGGAGGATTCTCGCCAATGTTCTGCAAGATCAAACCAGGCCCAGGGACGAGAGGAAAGAGTCTCAGTCAGAGGTGGGATTCAGCAGGTTCTGACCAGTTCTGGAGAACCGGCAGCGGAAATTTTGAGTAGTTTGGAGAACCAGCAAATACTACCTCATGACTGGTTCTGCCCCCCCCCCCCAATCTATTCTCTGCGTCCTGAGATCCAGCTGATTGGGAGGGAATGGAGATTTTACAGTATCCTTCCCCTGCCGTGCCCACCAAGCCACGCCCACCAAACCACGCCCACAGAACTGGTAGTAAAAAAAATTGAATCCCACCACTGGTCTCAGTCCTCCCCTAGATATAGGCAGGGACCAGAGGTGGGGGTCTGTCACTTACCTAGTGGGCTCATCAAAAAACATAACTGGAGGATTGTTGACCAACTCAAGGGCAATGGCAAGTCGCTTACGTTGTCCTCCGGAGAGAGAGGAGGTGCGGGTGTGGGCACACTCCAGGAGTCCCAAGGCTGTCAAGATCTCGTTCACCTGATGGCAGAAAAAGAATTCCCATGAGAAAGGCCCATGAGCCTTCCTTTAGGCCAATGTTTCTCAGTAACTGAAGTAGAGTAGAGTAGAGTAGAGTAGAGTAGAGTAGAGTAGAGTAGAGTAGAGTAGAGTAGAACAGAACAGAACAGAACAGAACAGAACAGAATAGAATAGAATTCTTTATTGGTCAAGTGTGATTGGACACACAAGGAATTTGTCTTTGGTGCAGATGCTCTCAAGTGTACATAAAAGACAAGATACATTCATCAAGAATCATAAGGGACAACACTTAATGATAGTTATAGGGTAAAAATAAGCATCAGGAAACAATCAATATCAATATAAATCGTAAGGATAGAAGCAACAAGGTTAGAATCCTGCTGCAGTCATAAGCGGGAGGAGATGTGTGATAGAAACGATGAGAAGACTAATAGTAATAGTAATGCAGCTTGAGTGAATGGTTTGGCAGTGGTGAGGGAATTATTTGTTTAGCGGAGGGATGGGGCTCGGGGGAAAAACTGTCCTTGTGTCTAGTTTAAGAACTGTAGACTTCAACTCCCGGAATTCCTCCGCCAGCGTGAGGAAGTCCACCCATCTTAAGGTCATCAGTTCATTGGATCTGTGGATTTCTGGAGCTGAAGCCCACCCATCTTAAAGACACTGGTCCACTGGATTTGTGGACTTCTGAGAGTTGATGTCCACTCATCCTGAATATGCTAAATTTAAGAAACAGAGCGTCATGAAATGCATCTCAACAGAGGCAGACCAATTCAGATCAAACCCCAGACGGTTGGGACACGTACTGAATGGCTATGATTTCAGCCTCTTGCCTCTCCTTATTCCCTCTCTTAGACAGAAAGCTGTTGTGGCTTGGTAGGAGCCTTTGGAGCTGCTATCAGACTCTGACACAGAAACCTCCTGTGAGTGGTTTCAGGATGCACACAGGAGAAGGGCTGACCACTGTAAGGAACAATTGAGGACTCACAGGAGATGATAACGAGCAGCTGTGGCTCGTTAGGATCTCCTCCTGCGGATAAAGGATTGATGGTGCCACGCCCTGGTTGCAGAAGTCAACGTTCTGTTTCTGTTCTAGTCAAGTTCTTCGTTTGTTTGCAACCATCGAGAAAAAGCACTTGGATAAGTGATTTGATTTATATAATCCTGTTTTGCGGTAGTTTACTTTTGCCAGAGCATTTATCTGAGTTTATTTTGGGCTCGCAGCCAGCAAGAGCCGGGACTGATAAAAACATTCCTTTGATCCAATGCTCCCCCGCCACCTGGTGGCCATCCAGTCTCTCCTCGCCCTGCTCGGCGTCAACACCCTGTCCAGGGTCCTCCACCTCCTCCAAGGCCACCTCATCAGCCCCCTTGCTGTCGGAGTCTGGCGACAGCTCTAACGACTCCTGCCGGGCCACAACAGAAAGCCATGGAAGACTCCTGATTCTGCCAAGCCCCCCTGAGCAGATGCTACATTTACCACTTTGGGAAGATTCCAGGCTGTCAACAATGGTCTTAGCTTAAACTTATCAGCTGCAAACTGAGCAGCCTCCTCAGATAAGGAAGCGGAAGAGATGGGAGAACATCCATCCGTCCATTTGCTAGGAATCCAAACCAGCCAGAAAGGGCTTCCCTGAATGTCCCCACCTCTGCTTCTTGAGCTTTCAAAGACAACCGAGAAATGCCAACTTACCAGCTCCTTCTTCACTTCTTGCTTCTCGTTCAGTTTCAGGTTGGCTGAAGCCTGAGTGGAGAAAAAGGAAAGGATCTCATTTTTTTCGCTTTGCTTCCAGAATTATTGGGGCAATTGGTTTGGAAAGCTCTGGGTTCAGCACCCTTTTTTTCCGGAGGTGAGCTGTGTCCTGATGGGTCTCCCAGATGCTTCATCCCATCAGTTGAAGGTCCCTATTTAATTCCCTTTCCAGGGTTGCAAGCTTTTCTCCTGTTCTGACCGAGGCTTCCCGAGAGCATGAAGCAAACTCCTGGTCCTGACAAAAACCCCTTTTATTAATTCACCGTGAATTCTCCTCATTCACATCCAGCAAAGTCTTTCAAGGGAGGATTTACGGTCACAGACCTTATCTGGCTTGGAGAGCTGCCAGGCCAATATCTGCAGAACTTGGCAAGGAGTCTCAGAGAGTCACGAACTAATTAAGCGAACTAATTGTCTCCTGCAAACTCCACTCTCCTTTTGCTCCTCTTTCATTTCCTCTGGGAGGGGCCATTCATCGTCCAAGTCAACCTCTATTCTTTAGCTCTTCCCTTCGTCTGGCAACCCTGCTCATGCGCACACTGGGAACAGGCTCCAGCTGTTCATCTGCCTCGCTGATGTCTGACTTTGAAGGCAGCTGATAACTGGCATACAGCCCTGGCCCCCTCTCTGCCTCTGACACAGAGCCCTCCTCAGAGCCTTCCTCAGACTCCAGGACTCGCCCAGGTTCCTCCCCAACCTCCTCACTGTCCGAATCTGCTGCCAGCTCTGCTGGCCACTGGCGGGCCACAACTCACCATCATGGCCTCCCTCACGGTGAGATGGGGCATCAGCATATCGTCCTGCATAATGTAGCACGACATCTTACGGAACGTGCGCAGCTCCCTCGGATGTCCGTTCACAAAAATTTGGCCTTTCATGCCTGTTTCCCTGAAAGTAAGACATAGTGAAGGTTGAAGATCTAATGCTTCTTAGAATTGGGCAACCTTAAGCCTTGTGGACTTCAACTCCCAGAATTCCCAAGCCCAGCCAACCTGGAAGTTGAAATCCACAAGTCTTAAGATTGCCAAGGTTGGACACCTCTGTCTTAGAAAGTTCTTAAACTTATCTGCCTTTGATGTGGATTTCCTAACTTTGGCCATTTCCAACTATATGGACTTCAACTCCCAGATTTCCACAACCGGTACATTTATTACTGAGAATTCTGGGACTGAACACTGCTTTTTTTAAGAGAGCCTAAACTTTTCGCTCATTCTTCACTCATTGACGAGAATTTATTTTTAGAGAGAGGATCAGAGGTGGGTTCCTACCAGTTCGCAGCTATTCGGTAGAACCGGTTCGTCAAATCTACCGAACCGGTTAGAAGAGGTTCCACCAGTGGACCCGGAAAGCAGGCCACACCTACGGAAGAGGTTCCAAACTTTTTTGAAACCCACCACTGGTCCTTGGATATGATTATTCTACACTCTCATGCTCATATTTATAAAACTCAGTGCCTCTGTGAAAGGTAAGGATGACTACTGCGTTTGTGGTGCAATCAGAACATTGCGTGTGTTGAAGTTGTTTTAAGGCAAACCAAAGATGCCTTTAAAAAAACAAGTTTACACCATATTCTTATGCATCCCAGTGCTGTGTGGGAGGTAATTTAAGGTGGTTCTGACAAGTGTCGTTGACATCTTCATATCCGGTCACATGGGCGGCAAGCCACTCCCATCCGGTCACATGGGTGGCAAGCCACTCCCACAAAGGCGGCCACACCCACAGAGTAGGTTCTAAACAATTTTTGAAACCTACCACTGAGTCACATGATCAAAATTCAGATACTTGGCATGTATTAATGAGGTTGTATCATTAATACATGCCAAGTATTAATCAGAGTAGGTTTGAACAATTTTTGAAACCCACCACTGGAGAGGTTGCTGAGCAGGGAGATGAGGGGTCTCCCCCTCCGCTAATATCTGGAAGTTTTAAACTCAAAACTTGAGTCGAGAGATTCTCCAGTTTATTTCACTGTTGTTGTGGGAAATGAGGCATTCAAGGATTGTACCACATCAACCCGAAGATGTTGAAGAAGGTTATCTGGGCATTTGTCTGGGTACAGGACTAAATCTTCCCATTTAAAAAAATCCAAGCTTTTTCATACAAAGGAAGTATTTTTCTCACCGGTATCCAGCCAAGAGGTTCATCAAGGTAGATTTCCCAGCTCCAGAAGGTCCCATAATACCAATCAGTTCCCGACGGCAAAATTTTCCAGAGAGGCATTTCAGCAGAGTCTTGTATCCTGGAAGAAAGATGGGAAGATAAAGGTTCTCGAGTAGTCTTGGTGAGCAAAGGGGGTGGACTTTTTTCATTCATTGGTCATCTCTTCCAGCCAGCTAGTGGGACCAAGAAGAAGGACCTTCTCTCCCTGTGGAAGATCATCCCTGCAGAAGGAAGATTGGAAATAAAATGTTATAGGTCTCCTAAGAGCCGAGGTGGTGCAGTGGTTAGGGTGCAGTACTGCAGGCCACTTTAGCTGACTGTGATCTGCAGTTCAGTGGTTCAAATCTCACCGGCTCAAGGTTGACCCAGCCTTCCATCCTTCCGAGGTGGGTGAAATGAGGACCCAGACTGTGGGGGCAAGTTGCTGACTCAATTTGCTAAAAAAAAAAATTGTAAACCGCTTAGAGAGGACTGAAAGCCCTATAAAGCGGTATATAAGTCTAATAAATAAAATAAATAAATAAATAAGGAAGTCCATCTGGTGGGATGAAGAAGGGCCTTCTCCATGGTGGCCCCATCGCTGTGCAACACCATCCCTATGGGAATAAGATTGGAACTAAGATGTTAATTCCAGTTATGATTATTCCAATTAGTTGGTTATGACTATATATTTGTTAGTTATGACTATAACTATCTTAATTAGTCATGACTACAGTTAGTTATGACTATAACTATGTTAGTTAATGACTATATATTAGTTAGTTATGACTATAACCATCTTAATTAGTTATGACTATATATTAGCTAGTTATGATTATAACCATGTTGCTTGTATCTTTACAATTTATATTGTTTTATTTGTTTCCTAGTATGGTTTGATTGCTTATTAGTAACCTATGACTATCACAAAGTGTTGTATCTTATGATTCTTGATGAATGTATTCTTTTTTTTTTAATTTAAAAAAAAAATTATTAGTAAAAAAATACAACATCCATAATTTGTAAAAGACAATACAACATCCACTACTGTTTTGCTTTACATTTGACTACATTTCGAGATATTCCCATAATATCAAATCATTATAAACATCAAAGATTAGGTATCTTATTCCCTCCCTCCCTCTTTCCTTCCCTCGTTTCTTTTTTCCATACCCCTTTCATCCCTCCCCCCTTGCCTCCTTCTCTCCTTCCTTCCCTCCTTTCTTTCCTCTTTTTCTCCTTTCCTTCCCCGTCCTTTTCCTCTCTCAATCCCACCCTCCTTCTCACATACCTTTCTTCCTTCCTTTCCTCCTTCCCTCCCTCCTTCCTTTTCTCTTAATTTCCCTCCCTTCTTCCCTCCTTCCTTCCTTCCCTTCTACTCTCCTTCTCTCCTTCTTTCCCTCCCTCTTCCCCCTCCTTACTATCCTCTCCTCTTCCCTCCCTCCTGCCTCCCCTAGTTTCTTCTCTTTCTTCTCTCCTTCTTTCTTCCCACCTCTCCTTTCCCTTCTCTCCTTACTCTTCCTCCTTTTTATCCTCCCCCCCTTCCTCTGCCTTTCCTATTCCTCTCCTTTCTCCTCTCCATCCTGACTTCCCTACTGTCCCCCCTCCCTCCACTCTAACCTTTGTTGCATTTACATATTTTCCTCTGCTGAGGCCAACCTGGTTCTCTTTTGAGACTATCACTAAGTGTTGTATCTTATGATTCTTGATGAATGTATTCTATTTTATTCTCCTTAGTTACACTGAGAGCACTTGCACCAAAGACAAATTCCTTGTGTGTCCAATCACGCTTGGCCAAGAATTCTATTTTATTCTCTATAAGTCTTCTCTCTTAAGGAAGTCCACCTGGTGGGACGGAGAAGGGCCTTCTCCATAGTGGCCCCATCCCTGTGCAGCAGCATCCCTGTGGGCATAAGATTGGCCCCCCACTTTGATGCTCTTTCAAAAGGCCCTAAAGACATGATTTGCTGGTGGAACTGGGGACATCAGAATGATACGGAACCCATCAAGTGGTGACTTACATTATTGCCTCCAAAGGGTTGGGGCAGAGGTGAAATTGAGCAGGTTCTGGAGAACCGGTAGCGGAAATTTTGAGTAGTTCGGAGAACCAGCAAATGCCACCTCTGGCTGGCCCCAGAGTGGGGTGGGAATGGAGATTTTGCAGTATCCTTCCCCTGGAGTGGGGAGGGAATGGAGATTTTGCGGTATCCTTCCCTTGGAGCGGAGAGGGAATGGAGATTTTATAGTATCTTCCCCTGGAGTGGGGAGGGAATGGAGATTTTGCAGTATCCTTCCCCTGGAGTGGGGAGGGAATGGAGATTTTGCAGTATCCTTCCCCTGGAGTGGGGAGGGAATGGAGATTTTGCAGTATCCTTCCCCTGGAGTGGGGAGGGAATGGAGATTTTGAAGTATCTTCCCCTGGAGTGGGGAGGGAATGAAGATTTTGCGGTATCTTTCCCCTGGAGTGAGGTGGGAATGGGGATTTTGCAGTATCCTTCCCCTGGAGTGAGGTGGGAATGGAAATTTTGCGGTATCCTTCCCCTGGAGTGGGGAGGGAATGGAGATTTTGCAGTATCCTTCCCCTGGAGTGAGGTGGGAATGGAAATTTTGCGGTATCCTTCCCCTGGAGTGGGGAGGGAATGGGGATTTTGCAGTATCCTTCCTCTGGAGTGGGGAGGGAATGGAGATTTTGCAGTATCCTTCCCCTGGAGTGAGGTGGGAATGGGGATTTTGCAGTATCCTTCCCCTGGAGTGAGGTGGGAATGGAGATTTTGCAGTATCCTTCCCCTGGAGTGAGGTGGGAATGGAGATTTTGCGGTATCCTTCCCCTGGAGTGGGGAGGGAATGGGGATTTTGCAGTATCCTTCCCCTGGAGTGGGGAGGGAATGGGGATTTTGCAGTATCCTTCCCCTGGAGTGAGGTGGGAATGGAGATTTTGCAGTATCCTTCCCCTGGAGTGAGGTGGGAATGGAGATTTTGCGGTATCCTTCCCCTGGAGTGGGGAGGGAATGGGGATTTTGCAGTATCCTTCCCCTGGAGTGGGGAGGGAATGGGGATTTTGCAGTATCCTTCCCCTGGAGTGAGGTGGGAATGGAGATTTTGCGGTATCCTTCCCCTGGAGTGAGGTGGGAATGGGGATTTTGCGGTATCCTTCCCCTGGAGTGGGGAGGGAATGGAGATTTTGCAGTATCCTTCCCCTGCCACACCCACCAAGCCACACCCACAGAACCGGTAGTAAAAAAAAATTGAATTTCACCACTGGGTTGGGGGTTAATTGGGGTTTGTATTGGGGGTTTATTTCCCTGGAGAGACCTGGCCCATAGAACCACCAAGTCAGACACGACTGAAACAGATAACGTTATCATCATCGGTTTCTGTAAGCGACCTAGAATCACCGCGAGTGACTTGGGGGAGGGGGGGAGGCATATAAGGCAGACGTGATCCAGAACATTCACTGAAGAGCACAGGATTCTCCTACCGCACCCGAGTGCTTAGTCAATCGATATTGCTCTTCTCCACGCCAAAAGGGGCATTTGCGGAAACCCAACTGCACGAACTCAAGAAATGGGAAATCCATATTTTTCTTGCTGCCCGGGTTTGGTTAATGGGTTTTTGCTGCACTAGAAGTGATGGAAAGGAAGAGGGACATTTTTTGGCCCTTGTGTTTTCTCTGCCTTTCAGGTGGATGCCCAATTCCTCCGTGGTCCCTTCTCAAGTTGTCACGAGCCACCACAGTGGTTCTCCTCCCACGTGAAGAATTGTGGGAATGTGGCCACTTCAAGCTAATGCATGTCTGGCTTTGATGGAATTCTGGACAGCAAATGCCAGATTTCTGTCTGTCGTCACTCAAGGATTTCAAGCAGGCGCGCCCTCCATAAATCAATCCCATCCTGAATAAATGGTCAAATTGGCCCCTTGAAGCAATTCTAGGGTACCACCACTAGAGGGAGCCAAAGCATCAACATCACTTTCCCTTTGTTGGGTCAGGAGAAGACTTGGACCATCCCGAGCAGAAGGATGAAGTTCTACCATCTTTTATTGTGGACACAGACCAGAATTGTGATGGTTGGGCTGGGGAATTCTGGACCTGGTTGGCTGGGGAATTCTGGGAGTTGAAGTCCACCCCATCTGAAAGTTGTTGAGGTTGAGAAATACTGCTCTATATACGGAAGCTGGAACATCTCAGGTTCAACTTGATGTCTATGACGTGGGTGGCAAAAGTCCCAGAAGGGATTATTTCATTTATATAACTATCCTCCAGCAAGCAAACTACAGGCTTACAAATGCACAGACTCCGTTCCTCAGGCTCTGATTCTATCTGATGCTGCCCTATTTCCTGAAGCCTTCAGGTTTCATACATACATATCTTAGAGATTTCTTATAAAGCTTCTGTCCCCCTTCTGCCTTTTCCATTGAGGGCAATCAATGCAATCAGGATTTATTAATTGCCATTTTATTACTTCATTGCCCAGAGAGTAAGAGAGAGATGAAATAGAGAGAGAGAGAGAGAGAAGGAAAGAAAGAAAAAAGAAGAAAGAGAAAGAAAGAAAAAAGAGATTTTAAGAGAGATGAAATTTAGACAGAGAAAGAGAGAGAGAAGGGAAGAAAGAAAGAGAAAGGAGAAGAAAGATTTTGAGAGAGATGAAATTTAGAGAGAAAGAGAGGGAAAAAGAAAAAGAAAGAGAGAAACAAAGGAAGGAAGGAAAGAAAGAAAAGAAAGAAAGAAAGAAAAAGAAAGAAAGATTTTGAGAGAGAGAGAGATGAAATTTAGAGAGAAAGAGAGAGAAAGAGAGAGAGGGAAAGAAGAAAAAGAAAGAAAGAAAGAAATGAAGGAAGGAAAGAAAGAAAGAGAAAGAAAAAAGAAAGAAAGAAAAGAAAAAGAAAGAAAAGAAAGAAAGAAAAGAAAGAAAGAAAAAGAAAGAAAGAAAAAGAAAGAAAGAAAAAAGAAAGATTTTGAGAGAGAGAGAAATGAAATTTAGAGAGAGAGAGATATGAAAGAGAGAGAGAGAGAGATGAGAGGGGGAGAGAGGGATGGTAAATCAAAAGCTATTTTCTGCTTCTCTCCTTTTCTAGTTCTAAAATTCACCAAAGAGATTAAAAACAGCAGCGTAAGAGAAAAAAGAGCTTGCTTTTAGGGGCTTCAGAAAGATAAAATGCTGAGCTGGACGATTCACGCTATATTTAAGAAAGAAGGCATAAATGAAGAATGCAGTTCCAGTAAGGAACTTTTAAATTTTGTATGCTGTTTTTCTTTAATGCTTTTAATATTTTATCGGACACCGGCCGGAGCCTTTTGGTGATGGACGGTTCTTAAATGTGAAACATAAAATAAATATGTCGCCTGGAAAAAACAGCCCCTGCACACCTATGGATTCTGCTTCTTATGCCACAGGCTGAGAAGCAGCCCCTTCCCACCTCTGGCAGGCTGGAGAACATTCTGGACTGGAGCAGAGGGGCTGAAAACGGGTGGTAGAGGGAGGGGGGAGGGGTTTGAACCTGCTGCAGATTAAGCCTGGTCCATGCTAAGCATGCAGCATGCATGCAGCATGCAGCAAACGCCTCCCTCGGGGTTCCGGGACAGCAGCCGCAGTGGGTTTCTGCAACGCAGTCAGCCGGTTCTGCAGTCAGTGTGGAGGATGCTTGGAGAGACCCCGCCTTCCTACCATCACACACAAACACACAGACACACAGACACACACACACCTTTGTGCACACTCCCTTCTTGGGCCGCCACGGCCCCCGCAAGGCTGCCGCAGCACCTGCCACTCAGCTGAGCGAGGTGGGCGGCTACTCGGGTTCATTGACTGACAGTAACCTTGTCTCGCTGGCTGGCTGGCGCTTGCAAGCTGCAAATCCTGCTCAGCAGAGAGGCGAGGGCTTTTCTGCAGAATTGGATTTCGCTGTGTTTTTTGAGCTGGGGCCAGAGAGAGGCTCAAAGGCCTCTGGTTCTCGGCTCCTGATGGGAAGGAAGGAAGGAAGGAAGGAAGGAAAGAAGGAAGGAAGGAAGGAAGGAAGAGAAGAAGAAGAAGAAGAAGAAGAAGAAGAAGAAGAAGAAGAAGAAGAAGAAGAAGAAGAAGAAGAAGAAATTATTATTATGAAAGAAATTCTAGCAAATCAGCTCTATCCTTCTTCTCCAACCTGGAGGACAGCAGGAGGAGGAAGAAGGAGGAGGAGGAGGAGGAGGAGGAGGAAGAGGAGGAGGAGGAGAAGGAGGAGAAAAAGGAGGAGGCCGTCACAGCCGAAAATGGAGCTCGGGAGGCTCAGTTTCGCTGGCAGAGCACTTGGGCCACCACAGGCATCCCCGACATCTGTGATGTCACATTGGCCATGCCCCCCCCTGCCCCCCCGAGGTCAAACACAACCCTGATGTGGCCCTCAATGAAATCGAGTTTGACGCCCCTGTGGTGGAAAAACTACAGTGAAGATTGACTAGGCATCCCCACCCATTCCCTTGGCTAGAATCATGGTTTGTTTCCCTACGAATGTATGTACACAGGGATGAATTGAGGCCGATCAAAGGGAACTTGTGGAAGAGTTGTCAGAAAATAATGTCATGGTTCCGGAATGATGACACTGCAGAAGAGAATCAAATCAGATCATCTCCTAAAAATCTGCCTTCCCTCCTGAGGATTCATGAGATGGGATGACTCACATCTGGCATGACATTTTCCAAAATTGGAGTGGCAATTGTCTTTCCTGATTCCATCATCTTGGATCAGCCTGTTAATCAGGGGAAAGGGGACAAGGCACCATATTTGAGGTGAAGATACGGGATGGCCTTCTCCAACGCCCTTCCATCTCGGTCGAAATGTTTCCGTCAATATTGTGATTGCGTTGACATCTTGCAATATCATCGATGACGGATCTAATGGTGGAGCCCTGGTACTGTCTGAGCTTGGTTGTTTGCTTCCAGGTGTTTCGTTATCCAACTAGATAACACCCTCAATGCTCTGATGATGTTCCCTAGTTGGGTAATGAAATGTTTGCAAGAAAACAACAGAGTCCAGAGAGCATCAAGAACTCCATCGTTCAACCCTGAGCTAGAGAGATTTCCTGGGAATGTCTAGTTCAGTGTTTCTCAACCTTGGCGACTTTAAATCCTGTGGACTTCAACTCCCAGAATCCCCCAGCCAGCTCTGCTGGCTGGGGGATTCTGGGAGTTGAAGTCCACAGGACTTAAAGTCGCCAAGGTTGAGAAACACTGGTCTAGTTTAATGAAAAGAAGGACCAGGGGATGACATGGTAGCGGTGCTCCAATCTCTAGGGGGCTACTACAAAGAAGAAGGGGTCAACGTATTCTCCAAAGCACCTGAAGGTGAAACAATGGATGGAGACTAATCAAGGAGAAAGCCAACCTAGAACGAAGGAGACATTTCCTGGCAGAATAATTAATCAGTGGAAGGACTTCCTCCAGATGTTGTGAATGCTCCACCATTGGAGGTCTTGAAGAAAAGACTGGACAGCCATTTGTCTGCAATGGTACAATATCTCCTGCCTGCGCAGGAGTTGGACTAGAAGACCTCCAAGGTGCCTTCCAACACTGGGATTCTGGGATTCGTCTCTTGTGGTGTTGCTCCATCTAAAAATACTGTCCCCTGATGGGACCAGATGTCTTCCCCATGGCTGTTCCTGCCCTGTGAAGTCACATTGTCCCTAGAGGTGTGACTTGTCTTTTCAATCGGCATGAAAGCCAGATTAGAGGTAGGTGGGTCTTCTGGAGTGATTTTACTAGCGTGGGTTGGGCCCCCAAGATTGCCTTCTGGATGTGTTACTAATTTTATAAGAACTGGATGGCCTTCATCAAAGTGGTGACAAATATATAAGTTGTTGTTGTTAGTTGCGTTAGTTAGATGTCTGACCCATCGCGACCCCATGGACAACGTTCCTCCAGGCCTTCCTGTCCTCTACCATCCTCTGGAGTCCATTCAAACTCACACCAACTGCTTCGGCGACTCTATCCAGCCACCTCATTCTGTGTGTCATTCCCTTCTTCTTTTGCCCTCCATCGTTCCCAGCATGAGGCTCTTCTCCAGGGAGTCCTTCTTCCTTCTCCTTAGGTGGCCAAAGTCTTTGAGTTTCCTCTTCAGGATCTGGCCTTCTAAGAACAGTCAGGGTTGATCTCTGCTAGGACTGACCACTTTGATCGCCTTGCAGTCCAAGGGACTCGCAGGAGTCTTCTCCAGCACCAGAGTTCAAAGGCCTCCATTCTTTGGCATATATGTACATGTGCATTATGTGTATATATGCGAACGTCCAACCCAAATAGGAAAAAAACCTGGATGTCCCTGGGGGGCAGAAGACAGAAAAGCAGCCCTTCACAGCTTCCCCTCTTCCCCACAACTGGATAGCCCATCTCCTGACCAGGCCCTCAAAGGCAGCCTAAGAATGATGGTGCTGCAGCAAGTTCTGGGAAGGCTCCCCTCATGGCCAGCTAGGAGATAGCAATAGCAATAGCAATAGCAGTAGACTTATATACCGCTTCATAGGCCTTTCAGGCCTCTCTAAGCGGTTTACAGAGAGTCAGCATATTGCCCCCAACAATCTGGGTCCTCATTTTACCCACCTCGGAAGGATGGAAGGCTGAGTCAACCCTGAGCCGGTGAGATTTGAACCGCTGACCTGCTGATCTAGCAGTAGCCTGCAGTGCTGCATTTAACCAGTGCTGCATTTAACCACAGATTTCATTTCATTTCATTTCATTTATTGAATTTCTATGCTGCTCAATCCTGGAGGACTCTGGGTGGCTTACAGAAATGAATTTTTTTTTTAAAAAAAGAATTATTAAAAACAATGGGACACAACAAAGTTAAAAAGGGAAACACAACAAACACCCAATCGAAAGGGGGCTGGACCTCAATCAAGGGGTCAACAACCCCCAAGCCTGCCGGAAAAGCCAGGTTTTAATGGCTTTGCGAAAGGCCATGGGAGCGGGGAAGGACTGGATCTCTGGGGGTAGCTCATTCCATAGGGCCGGAGCGGCAACAGAGAAGGCCCTACTCCGAGGCGTCGCCAGCCGGCATTGTCCCGCTAAAGACACCCGGAGAAGGCCCATCCTGTGCGATCTTATTGGTCTGAGGGAGGTATGTGGCAGGAGACGGTCTCGCAGATACCCGGGTCCTAAGCCATGTAGGGCTTTAAAGGTGATAACCAGCTGAGCTGACATGAGCTGAACTTCTGCCGATTGCCAAAGCATCACACCTTCTTTAACAAAACAGGTGCCATGAAGCAACCTATGACTGTAATGGGTGTGGGCGCACTGCTTCACACTTAGAACAATTTATCGAGAGGGAATTTTTCCCTGTGGCAAAACCACAACACCCCGGACTGGTTCCTCCTTCATTTGTACCGATAGTCATCAACATGCAACCACACGACGGATCCCGAGATTTCTGTTGTTAAGTGAGACCCTTGTTAAGTGGCTTTTGCTCCCATTTGCGACCTTTCTAGTCACAGCTGTTAAGTGAATCACTGCAGCTGTATAGTTAGTAACTCGGCTCTTAAAGGAATCTAATTTCCCTGTTGGCTTTGCTGGTCGGAAGGTCAGAAAATGCATGGCACGACAAAACCGTGGTCCACTAAAGCGCGCCCGATTAAAGCGCTTCGCTGACGTCATCAGCAGCGCGACAACAACGACCGCGGAGAAAAAAGGGCGCTTTAAAAAGCGCTTTTAAAGCAAGCCGATTCACGTTAAGGTAAGGGTTAGGGTTAGGGTTAGGGTTAGGTTTAGGGTTACGTTAAGCGTTAGGGTTAGGGTTAGGGTTAGGGTTAGGGTTAGGGTTAGGGTTAGGGTTAGGGTTAGGGTTAGGGTTAGGTTAAGGGTTAGGTTTAGGGTTAGGGTTAGGTTTAGGGTTAGGGTTAGGTTAAGGGTTAGGGTTAGGTTAAGCGTTAGGTTAAGCGTTAGGGTTAGGTTTAGGGTTAGGTTAAGGGTTAGGGTTAGGTTTAGGGTTAGGTTTAGGGTTAGGTTTAGGGTTAGGTTAAGGGTTAGGTTTAGGGTTAGGTTTAGGGTTAGGTTTGGGGGGGTTAGGTTTAGGTTTACGCGTTAATTTTAGCTTTACCGCTCACAGCGTACTTTTTTCATCGCGCTGTGATGACGTCAGGTACGCGGTTTCGTCGAGCGCACTTTAGTCGACTGCGGTTTTGTGGTGGAACCCAGAAAATGTGATCACACAATCCCGGAAGACTGTAACTGTCATTAATCGGAGCAAAGGCTGATCTCCGTCGCTGAATGGATCTCTTTTGCTCCCCTTCCCGTTCTTCGCAAAACAACTGTTACTCTTCTACCTTAAGCCCCTGGCAGTCCCAGTTCTTCCTTTTATTTCTGGGCACTAAAAACTGGCACCGTTTGAAAAGAGACTAATTAAAGCAGCCGCTTCCCGCATCTCCCCCGCACTCTGCCCACCGATTCGTAGATGAAGAACCGTTCTGCTACTCACCCACGAAGGAAAAGGATCCCCAGGGAGCTCAGACAGAGGAGGGTGGGGGGCGCGGAAGCCATCTAAATTTATCTTCTTCTCGTCAGAATCTGAAGAGTTCTGGGTTTGGTTTTTTCTTCCCCGGGAAATGGGGCAAAGGACACGTCTCTTGCATGTGCTAAGCGTGTCTTTGGAAGGACTCTCCTCGCCTCTAGACTCAGGATTTCAGCTCCTGGATTCAGATATAGGGGCCTCTGACCAGTGGGTCAGAGAAGGGATCTCTTGTTCTGCCCACAAGGATGGAGGCATTTGGGAAAGATCCCTCTCGGATCCATTCCTTGGGAAGCTGCCTTGGTTTGGACAAAGAATCTGAAGGCAGATACATGGGTCCCAGGATAAGGTTGTAGGACTTAATCGTGGGCATCAGCATCCTAATTAACAACTAAAAGCCACACACCGCCAGGCACTGCATAAATACTTCAGCCGGGCCACACGCCCTGGAGAAAGAGAAGTTCCTTGAAGACACACAAACCCCCCAAAACTTGCAAGACTAAACCTCCGATCCCGGTGATCAATCCAGGATGGATCCCAAAATCTGAATTATATCCGGGTCTGTGTTGAAAACAGCTGAAGGATTTGGGGGAAATACCTGTCTCCCCTTGCTCATCCTTACTAGTGTTCTGACCTAGGCTTCCCGAGAGCATGAAACAAACTCCTCCTAGTCCCGACAAAAAAAACCTTTTATTAATTTACTATGAATTCTGCTCATTCATATCCAGCCAAGTCTTTCGAAGGAGGATTTACAGTCACAGACCTTCTCTGGCTTGGAGAGTTGCCAGGCCGAGATCTGCAGAACTTGGCAAGGAGCCTCGGAGAGTCACGAACCAATGAAGAGAACTAATTGCCTTCTGCAAACTCCACTCCCCTTTTGCTCCTCTTTTATTCCCTCTGGGAGGGGCCATTCATTGTCCACCTGTGGCCTTACTCCCAAGTCGACCCCTGTTCTTTAGCTCTTCCCTTCGTCTGGCAACTCTGCGCATGCGCACCCCGGGAACAGGCTCCAGCTGTCCTTCTGCCTCACTGATGTCTGACTCCGAAGGCAGCTGATAACTGGCATATGGCCCTGGCCCCCTCTCTGCCTCCGACACAGAGCCCTCGTCAGAGCCTTCCCCAGACTCCAGGACTGGCCCAGGTTTCTCCCCAACCTTCTCACTATCAGACTCTGCTGCCAGCTCCACAGGGCACTAGCAGGCCACAACAAGTAGATCAGTGTTTCTCAACCTTGGCCACTTGGTTTTGGTTTTGGTTTTGCCTTTATTTGTATGCCGCCCTTTTCCCTGAGGGGACTCAGGGCGGCTCACAATTCAAAAAGGAAGGGGGAAAAGACAAACAATAGACAATACAGCATGTTAAAAAGAACACAACAATCGCACAATTCGAGTGGGGCTACAATCTTAACCCCAGGCCAGCCGGGACAGCCAGATCTTTACAGCGGCGCGGAAGGACTGGAGGGTGGTGAGGGTCCGAATCTCCACGGGGAGTTCGTTCCAAAGGGACGGAGCAGCCACCGAGAAGGCTCTCCTCCGGGTAGTTGCCAGTTTGCACTGGCTAGTAGATGGGATTCGGAGGAGGCCTAATCGATGCGATCGAATCGGTCTAGTGGAGGTAATTGGCAGTAGGCTTGACACTTGAAGATGTCCGGACTTCAACTCCCAGAATTCCCCAGCCAGCATATCCTGATTCGCTGGGATATAAGGGGACACATGCACAGGTTCACAAAATTCTGTTATTATAGCCAATCTCAACGAAAGGGCTTTTCGCCTTACAATGGGTTGGTTTCCTAATCTGGCTTATCAAACAGCTCTCTTATCGATTACTAAACCTGTTCTCTATTGCTCATACGGAGGCGTTTAATTAAGCGGGACACTTTTGGAGGCAAAGGTGAATAACTGATCTAATCTTTCCTGAAATTCCTTGGATCCTCCCTCTACAGATATTGCGCCAAAACAGATTGGTTAACAATGAAAATTGGAGAGAGTATTATTTAATATGTTATATAGGATACAATGATTAGATAATAGGTGCTGAGGTCTTACATGAATATGGGAACTGCAGCAGCAACCGAGAACAAAAAGGCGTGGTGACCATGTTCCGTGACAACTCTGTTGCTTCCAGTGTCCCCGGTGGGAGGAATGTTGGATGGAGATTGAGTTGCAAGGAGAAGGTTGGAATTCTATGAGTCACTGTCCATCTAGGCGTAAAGAAGTATCTTACCTACATTGACTAACCTCCTCAAGGGACGGTGTTTTAAGGGGGGGGGGGTTAGGTCATGGATCAGGCTCAGTATTTAAGGCCTCCAGAACAAGCAATAGAGAGCTCATCTCACATGCTGGCTCACCGGTCATCTTCCGTGACAAATTCCATCTTCCTCAGATGGAATAGAAGATGAAGGAATCCCAATTATCTTGGCCTGTGGTCATCTCTCTGGGTTCCACCAGCCTTTCCATGGACGAAAACCTTCTCCAAGGCCCTGGCCTTCATATTACTCTCATGTTTCCCCCATCCAAAATAAGACAGGATCTTATCTTCTTTTGACTCCTGAAATAAGCACTCGGACTTATCTTCGTCTTATTATTTTTGAGGCGCAGGAAGCGGCGAGCGTGGTCACCTCATGGCTGCTCCTGTGTTGCAATATTTTCAGGGAGGGCTTATTTTTTGGAGAGGAATAATTATTTTTGAGATGCAGGAGGCCCCTTAACCACGACCCGTGGATCAGCTCATCCAGAGAGGGCCGGAAGTTCTGCTTCTGGCACACTCTTGCCAAGCCCTAGTGTCACTGGGTCTGGTGCTCTTTTTGCGACCGCCACTAAGAGAAGGGGCGCGGGAGCTAGAGTTTGCGGGAGTGGCCTCGGCAAGACCGTTCTGCGTGGATGGCAGGTCCATGTGAGGTGTGTGGGGCATGCTCCCCCATAGGAAATGGCAGGGACCAACTGTGCATAGGTTTAAATGTTTTAGGGGAGGGCTTACTTTGGGGAGAAGATTTGGTGTAGCGCTTAAAAGCCCGATTGGGGAGTTCTTATTTTCAGGAAACAGGGTAGAAGCTGCAGTCTTGGGAATATCTGAAAGTTTCAAGATTGGGAATAATCAGCCTTACTCACTTAAGGATGCTGAAGCAGAATAACCACTTCAAAGAGGCAGGGTTGTTCCAGCAGGCATATAGCAAGTCTTCAGCTTAGAACTAGCAATAGTAATAGCGATAGCAGTTAGACTTATATACCGCTTCATAGGGCTTTCAGCCCTCTCTAAGCGGTTTACAGAGTCAGCATATTGCCCCCATCAACAATCCGGGTCCTCATTTTACCCACCTCGGAAGGATGGAAGGCTGAGTCAACCTTGAGCCGGTGAGATTTGAACTGCCGAGCTGCAGAACTAGCAGTCAGCTGAAGTGGCCCGCAGTACTGCACCCTAACCACTGCGCCACCTTGGTCGCTTAGTGACCATTTGAAGTTACAACGGATCCCAAAAATGGGACTTACGACCCAGTTTCAAAGTTCCAATGTCCTCCTGCCTCCCCACCTACCCTACAACAGTATGACCATCCCTTTTTGGGTCCTTGGCAACCAGTCTGAATTTGTGGCCATTTGCAGTGGCCCCCTGGAAATTGGCATATACTTCTGGTTTCTGGCAAAAGCCATTCCATAGTGAACATTGGCAGGGGTGGGTTCCGGCTTGTGTTACTGCCGTTTTGCTCAGGGGTGCTCTGTGGGCACACGCATGCATGCGCCGTAGTAAGAAAACAAGATGGCGCTGCCTACAGAACTGGTTTGTGGGCATGTCGAGGTGGCGCAGTTGTTAGGGTGCAGTACTGCAGGCCACTTCAGCTGACTGTTATCTGCAGTTCAGCGGTTCAAATCTCACCGGCTCAAGGTTGACTCAGCCTTCCATCCTTCCGAGGTGGGTGAAATGAGGACCCAGACTGTGGGGGCGATATGCTGACTCTGTAAACCGCTTAGAGAGGGCTGAAAGCCCTATGAAGCGGTATATAAGTCTAACTGCTATTGCTATTGCTATGTCCCAGTTACTACCTACTCAGCCGAACTGGGCCCAATCGATAGGAACCCACCTCTGAACATTGGATTCACTTAATGGCCACCTCCAGAAGGTTGCAAAATCAGGTGCGGTGCCATGATGACCCACTTCATGATTGTCACAACTTTACGACTGAAATTATGGGTTCCGTTATGGTCATAAGTTGAGAACTACCTGTTGGCTTTCTATAACCCATGCAGGGATGCCTACAGACATCAAATCCCATGGAAGAAAGGTCCTTCAACCTCGATTGGCACCTGCCAGGGTTAACATCTGCCTCCGAGGGACTGTCATCCTACCTCTTTTCCGCCACCAGGAGCCTTCTCGGATCGAATACGACAGGTCAAGGAACTCGAGGTCCACAGCTGACCGCTTGGGCAAATGGGAGAACCTCTGAGCGTCCGTGATGTGGTTCTCCACCTTCTTCAGGTGGGTGGTCAGGAAGGTGCCATCCTGTGAATTGGCGTTGCAGACAGAGTCCTCCAGGGCAATGGAGACAGAGGTGGGGTCGAGGGTCTTCTCCGCCATCGCTGCTCCTCTATGGGGAAGGTCAAAGGAAACAAAAAGTGAATGCTCTGCTATTCAAGTGCTCTCCAAGGTTGCGGATGGCCAACTCCACCCATCACAGCAGGTGGGCCAGTAAATGCTCAGCTCCATCCGGTCACCCTTATTTCGAACAGGGACTACAACAAGGAGGTAAAAAGGGGATTTCTATGTATGTTGGTCATGCAAGAATGGACTTTGGAACCATGGTTGGTTTAAATCCTGGTTGATAGGTGAATGTAGCACATCAAAGTTTTAACAGATAAATAAGATGCAAATAACATCTCATTTCTTAGCAAGGGAAAAGCACTTGGATTTTAGACACCTACTTGCTGGACACCAGCTACACTAACAAACACTTTCCTTGTCTATAGATTGCAATCGGGTCTGGGTTTTTTGCACGAGGAACAGCTTTAATTGTTTAAATAGTTTTAATCTAGATACAAAGATTATGGAAAGGGGAAACTAAATAAGTAAATAATCAGCTAGTTCTTGATTTGAGGCAGAGAGTTATCTTTTCTTCTGGAATAATTGCATTTGCTCCAATTTTCAGTACTACACCACATCTTGTTCTAAGAAGTGATTCACACGCCATCAATCACCCATACAGTGCCCCGATTACTTCTATTCTAAAAAGGGTTGCATGATAAGAATCAGAAATGACATATAACAGGAAAGAAAGTTATAAAGTCCCATAGAAAGGTTACGTTTGGAAAAGGTTTGGAAAAAGTAAATGATGATATAATTATGATGTGAAATAATTCAACAATGATATAAGGAAGTACTAATATAAGGTCTGGTGATATAATGTATAAGGTTAAGAACTTATTATAATGATATTTCGCTGCTGATAAGGCAATTCCAATAGGGGAACAAATGAAAACTGGTATATATAGGCAGCGATGCCTTGTTGAACAATGAAGGAATAAGATCTCTGTTTGAAGGTATGAAATGCAAGGCTAACAATGAATAGAAGTATATTCTCTGGGGGAAAATAATGCTAATGTTAACTGAATATATATTGTAGAAGGAAAATGAGACCTTTAGTTACATTAGAGGAAATATCTGAGATGGTAAACATTATTTGAAGATGTAGATGTTAAAACAACCGTAATCAAACGACATGCTACATGTGATGATGGTGTTTTTCCCCCCCCTTTTCTTCTTGGACCTTTTTTTGTCCTTTTTGGCCTCCCCCCTCCCCCCACCCCCTTTTTTCCCCCTTTCTCCCTTGTTTTATTTTGTTGTTTTTTGTTTTTTAAACCCTAGCTTATTGTGGTGCTTATTAAATATACAATAGAGAGATACGGGATGTATAAACTTAGTAGGGATGCACCTATGATTAAACGACATATTGTATGTGAAGATGGGTTCCCCCCCCCCCTTTTTTCCCCATCCTCTCCCTTTCCCATTGTTGTCTGTGTAACAAAAAATAAAAATAATAAAAATAATAAAAAAAGAAAGGTTACGTTCACCATCTTCCTTCCACTTGATCGTTTCAAAGATTTCAACAAGATTCGGGTTAATGTCAGGATTCCACATAACACCCCAAATGAAGGAAAACTCTGAGGCTGGAGATTCCTCAAAGTTCCATTTGATTACAGGTGTCATATTGGCACATCTGGGAAAACCCGAATCTGAACGTTTCCAGGTTTCCCCCAACCAAATGAAAGTTCAAGTCCCTGCCCAGCACCCACCGGTCCATCACACGGTCCAATCAAACACCGTCCCAACTGGAGATGCCTCCCAGTCACACCCCTCAAGGTGCAGGGTAAGATGACCTTGACTTTCTGAGAAAGGAATGTTATTTAGACTATATATCTCCCATGCTCCATATAACCCCCCCTCCCATTTTCCCACAGTAGAAAATGTGGCAGGTCTGAAGGCCCAATGTAAAAGATAGCTTCCAGGCAGTGGTGAAATTCTTTTACTACCGGTTTTGTGGGCGGGGCTTGGTGGGCGTGGCAGGGGAAGGATACTGCAAAATCCCCATTCCCTTCCCATTCCAGGGGGAAGGATACTGCAAAATCCACATTCCCTCCCCACTCCAGGGGAAGGATACTGCAAAATCCCCATTCCCACCTCACTCCAGGGGGGAGGATACTGCAAAATCCCCATTCCCACTCACTCCAGGGGGAAGGATACTGCAAAATCCCCATTCCCTCCCCACTCCAGGGGAAGGATACTGCAAAATCCCCATTCCCACCTCACTCCAGGGGAAGGATACTGCAAAATCCTCATTCCCTCCCCACTCCATGGGAAGGATACTGCAAAATCTCCATTTCCTCCTCACTGCAGGGAAATGATACTATAAAATCTTCATTCCCTCCCCACTCCAGGGGAGGGATACTGTAAAATATCCATTCCCTCCTCATTTCAGGAAAAGGATACTGCAAAATCTCCAGTCCTCCCTCTCCCTCCCTCCCTCCCTCTCCCCCTCCCCCCCTTCTCTCTCAATTTTTCCAGTGTCTTTCTCCCCCCTGGGAACTGAACCCAGATGGACATTTCTTCCAACAAGGTCCTATACCACTTCCGACAAAAGGCAGTCCAGTCTCTTCCTGAAAGCCTCCAGTGATGAATCTCCCACAAGTTCCGAAGGCAACTTCTCTTCCATCGGTGGATGGTTCTCACTGTCCTGATCGCCAATGTTCTCATCAATTCCAAGCTTAACCCAACACTTTAGAGCCGGGATATCAGAAGGACCTTCCACTTTTCATCCGAGAGGGACCAGAAAAACCTGTCACCAGCTCCCAGGTATGCCCACTTGGCATTAAAGGTTGTGTGGGTAGCCAAATTGGGAAGCCCCCTGGGATGCCCCCTTCACTGTCTTTGCTCACAATCCAGTTTGCGGGGAGGGGGCATCCTCGTTGCGAAAGAACCTGACCCCCAAAAAGGATGAGATGCAGGTCCCCTTCTCTATCCAGTCCTTTGTCTTTTTTCTAATATTAGGATATATATATATATATATATATATATATGTATGTATGTATGTATGTATGTATGTATGTATGTATGTATGTATGTATACATACACACACACACACACACACACACACACACACACACACAATATTGAGTTTCTGTCATGATGGACTCTTGTGACGAGCCGATTGACAGATGATGGAAGGCGTTAGCTTCCTCCCATAATTGGGGCTTACCAGGGGTTGTGACTCTAAATATATACCTTCTTCCCTGGCTTCAGCTGATAAGGAGGAGACCTGTTGCTTAATGGCTAAGACGTTTGCCTAAGATGCAATACAGCCCAGGTTCGAATCCCAGTAAGGGTATGGCTAGAGCTGATGAGAGCTAAATAGCTTGAAATAGATCTATACTAGTCTCCCTTTATTTATTTATTAGCACAAATAAAACACAAATATAACAAAGGCAACAGTAAAAATATTGGGTTTCTGTCGTGATGGACTCTTGTGACGAGCCGATAGACAGATGATGGAAGCAGTTAGCTTCCTCCCATAATTGGGGCTTACCAGGGGTTGTGACACTATACACACACACACACACACATATGTGTGTGTGTGTGTGTATTTAAAGTTTCCCAATAAGGGTATGGCTAGCTGATGAGAGCTAAATAGCTTGAAATAGATCTATACTAGTCTCCCTTTATTTATTTATCAGCACAAATACACACACACACACACACACACACACACAAACATATGTAAAATGGAGACAAGGGGAATGTTTCCCAGCAAAAGCGTGCATAGGGATGCTAGCCAAATCTGGATGGAGGATTAAACCCAAGGCAAAAACTAATGGCTGCATTCAAATGCAAGGCAAGAGAGGGGGGGAGAGGGACCTGGGGGGGGGGACGACAAAGGGATTAGAGACTGATTAGATAGACTAGAGGGGAGGAGGCGGGTGCCACCCAGATTTTTTTGTGGGGGAGGGCTAAAAGAAAGACCCTTCATAACAGCTGAGAGAGAAATCAGCTTCCATTCCTGCCCTATTTTAAGCTGCAGGACATCAGCAAAACAGGAGAAGGACCTGAACTGCCAAAGGTGTGCTGGGCATCACACTGGCAGACAAGCCCTCACTGCTCATCCCCCATCTACCCCCCCCCCAATGGAGAGGGTAGAGATTCCCTCTCTCTCCAAGCGAGTCCCTCATCAAGACACCTTCCGCCCTCCAAAACGTTGCAGTCAATCCTGAAGCTGGCACTTGGGTTACAATGGGCAGAACAATCAAACCAGATCCTCCGGGTTGGAGCGGGGGTGGGGGGGGTGGGGGTGGATGTTGTAGTCCCAGGGTCCCAACTTCAAAGGGCTAGCAGAAGGAGCGAAGGAAGGAAGGAAGGAAGGAAGGAAGGAAGGAAGGAAAAGAGGGCGGGAGGGAGAAAAGAAGAACAAGAGGTAGGACGGTAGGTAGGTGAAGGAAGGGAGGGAAGGAGGCAGGAAGGGAAGAAAGGAAGGACAAGAGGTAGGACGGTAGGTAGGTGAAGGAAGGGAGGGAAGGAGGCAGGAAGGGAAGAAAGGAAGGACAAGAGGTAGGTAGGAGAGGGAGAGAGAGAGGGAAGGAGGAAGGAAGGAAGAAAAAGTGGGAGAGAGGGAGAAAGGAAGGACAAAAAGTAAGAAGGTAGGTAGGTGAAGGAAGGAAGGAAAAGAGGAAGGACAAGAGATAGGTAGGTAGGTAGGTGGGTAGGTGAAGGAAGGGAGGGAGGGAGGCAGGAAAGGAAGAAAGGAAGGACAAGAGGTAGGTAGGAGAGGGAGAGAGAGAGGGGAGGAGGAAGGAAGTAAAGAAGGAAGGAAAAGAGGGAGAGAGGGAGAAAGGAAGGACAAAAGTAAGAAGGTAGGTAGGTGAAGGAAGGAAGGAAAAGAGGAAGGAGGGAGGACAAGAGATAGGTAGGTAGGTGGGTAGGTGAAGGAAGGGAGATAGAAAGGAAGGAAGGAGGAAAGGAAGGAAGGACAAGAGATAGGAAGGTAGATAGGGGAAGGAAGGAACGAAGGAAAGAAGGGAGGGAGGGAGGAAAGAGGGAAGGAGGGAGCGGGGAGGGAGGGAGGGAGGGAGGCTGGCTGATGGGTTCTCTGACCCAGAACCTGTCCAAAGGGGGCGGGGGAGGAAAGCAGAGGAAATGCCCTTCTGCGCAGGCTCAGCTTCTTCCCTCCCTTCCAAAGCCAGACTAACTGCAGCTTCGCGGGGTGGGGGGGGGGGCTGCTCTGAGCCAAGGGCTTCTCTGCCGGGCGGCGGGGTGGGGGTGGATCTGGGTGGGTGGGGGTGGATCTGGGCAGACCGCTGCCTTCCTTGAGCTGAAATGCCAATGCTGGGGCCTGGGCCGATTGATCTCCATCCCCTCTGAGTTTGCCTTGCAGAGAGACCCTTTCTCTCCCACCCATCGCAGCCCGAGAGGCCCCTCCTCTTAGCCCAGCCGCTTCTTAGCAGAGAACAGAGGTCCCCTGGATGGGAGGCACCTCTGGAAGCCCCCTCCCCACCCCATTGCCAAGCCACACGTGACCCCCCTTCAGAAATGCTTCCATTCCCGGCTAGCCAATAAAGGCCGTGGTGGAATGCACGGCTGGTTTGCAATCGGAGCCCAGATTTCTCCAGGAACCGAACTGAGCCTGGGTGTTATTTACTAATCTTCTTCCTCTCTCTCTCTCTCTCTCTCTCCCGCCCTCCCTCCCTCAAGCTGGAGCCGAAAGTACTGCGCCTCCGGGAACAGCTATCCTCTATTCCTCCCCAACTGAACTCCCCTCCCCCTTAGAGAATTTGCAGCCTGGTATTCTGTGGTGTATCAAGGATAAGAACCCAGCTATGCCAAGGGGTGGGGGTGGCGAGGGGAGGGGAGGAGTTGAAGCATACCCAAACTTGACAAGAGACCCCTGGAACTCTTAAGGCTGAGCGATCTGAAATCCCCCACCTGCCTCAGAGGTACCAGAAGGGCAAGACTAGGAGAGAGGGAGAGATTGTCAGATAGATAGATAGATAGATAGATAGATAGATAGATAGATAGATAGATAGATAGATAGATAGATAGATAGATAGATAGATGGAGATAGATAGATAGATAGATAGATAGATAGATGGAGATAGATAGATAGATAGATAGATAGATAGATAGATAGAGTCAGATAGATAGATAGATAGATAGATAGATAGGCAGACAGACGGATGGATGGATGGATGGATGGATAGAAAGAGAGAGGAAGGGAGGAAGAGAGAGGGGAGAGGGATAGAGAGATAGAGGGAGGGATAGATAGATAGATGGATGGATTGATGGATAGATAGAGGGAGGGAAAGAGAGGGATAGATGGATAGATAGGTAAGTAGGTAGGTAGGTAGATAGAGAGATGGATGGATAGATAGATGGATGGATGGGTAGGTGGATGGATAGAAAAAGAAAGGAAGGAGGAGGGATAGAAAGAAAGAAAGAAAGAAAGAAAGAAAGAAAGAAAGAAAGAAAAAGAAAAGATGGCTTCCTTGAAAACAAAGCAGAGGAATTCCTGAAGGTATCAAACCTGCCCCAATTAGTCTTAAGATACGGAGAGAGAAACACACACACACACACACACACACACACACACACACACACACCCTCCTTTCTGCCTCCTGCCATGCCTGGACCTCTAGCAAATGGGGGCACCACACCATCTGGACCACCTGGCATGCCCCCCAGACCTCCTGCCCCTCCCTTCCCCCGATGTGCGGAGACCCCTCCCCTGAGGCTCTGCCGGGCGAGACCCTGCCCCGCGGGGGAAGCCCAGCCCGCAAATTGCGCAGACCCCCCGCCCCCCGCCAGGCCACCTGGGAGGGGGAGGATGCCCAAAAGTTTGTGGACCCCTCCCCCGCGGGGCGCCATCCCTCCCTGCCATCCCTCCCCCCATTCCCGGGCGAAGGGGAGGGGGCTTCGGCCCTAGATAGCCAGGTCCCTCTGCTCACCTCTGGCCCTCCGCGCCTTCCCCGCTGCTCGGCCCCCGGCCTGGGCGGGGGGCGCCTGGCCGCCGTTGCCCCTGCAGCCGACCTCTAGCTCCTCTCCGCAGGCGTCGGCATCAGAGCGGGCGAGGCTAAGCAGCGCTCTCCTCCCGCGGGGACCCCCGAGCCGGGCGCAAGAGACGGATTCAGCTCCTGCAACCGGCTGCCGCCGCCGCCTCCTCCTCCTTCTTCCCCATCCCCGGGCTGGAACAGGTGGGGAGGGGGGCCGGAGAGCCGCCCCGCACAAGCCCTGCCCAAGCCCCGCTGACGGCCGCTCCTGGCCGAGCCGCAGCCGGCTGCTCCGCTGCGCTCCGTTCCTCCGGCAAGCAGCGCGAAAGGGCTGGGCCGGCTGCGCTCCCAGGTCCCCAGATCCGATGCGCTTGCAGTTAAAGGGTCCGCAGATGCTGCTCTCCAGGGCGGGAGGGGGGCGGGGGCGGGGATGAGTAGGTGGGGGGGCTCGAGCGACAGTCGCCTGCCGGGAAAAAGACCCTCCTCTCGCTCTGCCGGAGGAGGAAGGGGTGGCTAACCGCCACAAGTTCCTAATCCCCGCAGTGCCTTGGTTCCCCCTCTGCTTACAGGGCTTTGGAGAGGTGCTTGAAGGGGTCCAAACTCAAGGCGCCTTTGGGGGAACTTCTAGGGGTCCTGAATTTCCAAAGCCCCCCTCCCCCGGGGGTGGGGGGGACAGGGAAGAGAGTCATGCCTACCTTTCTCCTGCCTGTAACTGTATCAAGCAGTCACCGGTTTTGACAGGTGTGATGATCTCATTAGGGCCCGTTCTGCATGCAAATGTTGATCTTCGCACCCTATAATTAAGTTCGGCTTGGAATCTGGGCCGTCCTTTTCCCTGGCACAGTGGCCCCACCCGTAGGGCAGATGGACAAGACCCAATTTGGCCCAGGTGAGCAAGCTGGGCCCAGCAGGAAACGGGCTCCTGAGTCCTACGGTTCCTTTAAGCCAGGTGTTTTCCAATCGTGGGGGGGAGGAGGAGGGAGGTAGACTTGAAAAGGTTGGGTTGAAGGAGTCAAGGCTCAACAGCCCCCAACAGGGATACCCCTAAGGCCAAGCGGCGCTTCCCTGGGGCTCTTGCGACCCCCATTTGTATTCTTTGGACCACACCTGTGGGCACCTGTGTCGAACTGATTCTATGTGAGTTGGAGGGGGAGAGGGAAAGGAAGCAGCTCACTCCACTTGTTATTGGCACCTATTTGAGCCTTGAATCCAGATTCTGATGGACAGGGACCAGTGCTGAAAAGACAGGCTGCCTGTCAGCTGGCGGAGGGCGTGGGAGGAAAAAGGAAGAGATCCAGCAAGAGAGAAAGAGAGAGGAGAGAGAGAAGAAGGAGAAGAGAGAGAGGGAGGGAGGGAGGGAGGTGGAGGGAAAGAGGAACAGATTTCCAGGAAGCTCCGGCCTTTTCAATCAGATTTCTGTGTCCCCTCGTGGCCGCGGGAGGGAATTTCTAGTCCAGTGGTTCTCAACCTGTGGGTCAGGACCCCTTTGGGGGTCAAATGACCCTTTCACAGGGGTCGCATAAGATCATCGGAAAACAAATATTTTCGATGCTCTTAGGAACCAAGACACCAATTTTATGGTTGGGGGTCACCACAACATGTGGAACTGTATTAAAGGATGTCAGCATTGGGAAGGTTGAGAGCCAAGGTGGCGCAGTGGTTAGAGCGCAGTACTGCAGGCTACTGCAGCTGACTGCTAGTTCAGCAGTTCGGCTGTTCAAATCTCACCGGCTCAGGGTTGACTCAGCCTTCCATCCTTCCGAGGTGGGTAAAATGAGGACCCAGATTGTTGTTGGGGGCAATATGCTGACTCTGTAAACCGCTTAGAGAGGGCTGAAAGCCCTATGAAGCGGTATATAAGTCTAACTGCTATTGCTATTGCTAACCACGGTTCTAGACCAAGAATAGAACTTATGGGCCAAAAGGGATGGGTTTAGCGTGATCCATTTTTAAAAAAATAACGCTCTTTCAAGGAACTCCAGATGTCGATCGGGTCATTTCAACCAGCAACGACAACACGTGATGATCTGCTCTGCTTGAAATTTTGAAATTAAATTTTGTATTTTGTATTTTTTAAAAGAACTTTCTCAATGGTTTCCCCTTCCCTTGATTTTTCCTTTGACGATGTATGCATTTCTATCATAATATTTGTGTTTTCTTTTGTTTATTCCCGCCACCCCTTTTCTGCTTATTCCCATTCTTTTAAAGGGTAGAAACAAATAACTTACGGTGGCTGGAGGGGGGGGGGGAATCAGGTTTAGGTTAATGGGAGTCAGTACAGTAAAACCAGTAATTCTCAACCTATTCTTCACCACCCCCAAGGATGAACTCTTTAAGCATAACATTTCTTCAAGCCTTCGCTGACCCTCTGTGATGACATCAGTTCCCCCCCCCCACCCGGGGTGGGGGTCCAGGGGCCAAAAGTTGAGAACCCTCTGCAGTAAACCGTGCGTTACCACAGGGGTATTGCAAAATCTCCATTCCCTCCCCACTCGGGGGCCAGCCAGAGGTGGTATTTGCCGGTTCACCGAACTACTCAAACTTTCCGCTACCGTTTCTCCCGAACCTGTCAGAACCTGCTGGATTTCACCCCTGGTCCGTAGTGAAGAAAAAGATTTGAGAATGACTGCTTTTACTGTATTGCCCCTGTTAAGCTAATCCTGGTTTGTGTGTGTGTGTGTGTGTGTATGTATGTATGTGTATGTATATATATGTGTGTCTATCTATCTATCTATCTATCTATCTATCTATCTATCTATATATATATATATATATATATATATATATATATATATATATATATATATGATAAAGGAGGAGAACCTTGTGGCTTAGTAGTTAACACAACTGCTTAATATATAATACAGCACAGGTTCAAATCCCAGTAAGGGTATGGCTAGCTGATGAGAGCTAAATAGCTTGAAATAGATCTATACTAGTCTCCCTTTATTTATTTATTTATCAGCACAAATGCCACACACACACACACACACACACACACACACACACACACATTGCATTTGTGCTGATAAATAAAGGGAGACTAGTATAGATCTATTTCAAGCTATTTAGCTCTCATCAGCTAGCCATACCCTTACCAGCTAAATAGCTTGAAATAGATCTATACTAGTCTCCCTTTATTTATTTATCAGCACAAATGCAACACAAATGTAACAAAGGCAACAGTAAAAATAATGGCTTTCTGTCTGGATGGTCTCTTGTGATGAGCTGATAAGACAGAGAAAGGAAGCAGTATGCCTCCTCCCATATTTGGGCATACCAGGGGTTGTGACATATGCCTGTGGCCAATACGACCCACATTTTTCAGGCAACGGGCACTGAACTCAAGTCCCAGAGCGGGATAAAGGACTTTGGCGTAAGCAACTCCAGAAATGAGAATCCAGACTCTGTACCAATATCTGAGATTATCTAGTTTGGGATCGCGAAACGTCTGCGAGGAAATAATCAAGTCCAGGGAGCACCCAGGACCCTCAAGCAAGAAAGGTGGGAGGTTTATCAGTGCAGCTGTCAGGAAGGATGGCGATTTTTAAGGCCATTAGGGAGGCAGGGATCTTATCTCCGATGAACTGGCTGGAAGGCCGGCGGGGACGGCTCAGGAATTATGAAATTCTTGGCCCCGACAGGAGGAGGAAGCTCCCTACCTCTGCATAATCGAGTGAAGTTCAACAGAGTTATAAAATAAATTGTAAATTTAATAAATTTATATGCCGCCCAATCCCGAAGGACTCCGGGCGGCTTACAAAATACAGAACTAAAAAGATAAAAAGTTAAAAATAAGGAAAGAGAGAGACAGATTAAAAAGCAACGCACCATACACTCAATCTCAGTGGAGCTGGACCTCATTTGTGAGGCCAGCAGCTCCAGGCCTGCCGGAATAGCCAGGTTTTTGTGGCCTTTCGGAGTTCAGGGATAGCCAGGGTTGATTTCCATCCATCTCTGACTTGCCAGGCCAACTGGCTGCTTTGCCAGCTTCGGCTTCCCAAGCCGGGCATCGGTCCAAACTATTCTCGGAGGTTTCCCCCCAAAATAAATTCTATTTGGATGCTGCCGCTCTCTGCCTATCCTCATGATGGTAAACCTTTGGCACATGGAGCCATTTCTTAGGGCGTGTGAGGCATTGCCCTGTCAGTTTCACCGCACATGATTTTTGGCTGTTTTTCAGCCTCTGGAGATTTCCCTGAAGCCTCAGGAGGGCGAAAAACAATCCAATGCGCAAAGTCAGGAACAGACTTCAGGGTTGCCAGTAGGGATGTTTTTCGGCCTCCCCTCCTGAAGCCTCCGGAGGGTGCAAAAAGCTGCATACTGTAAGTCAGAAAACGGGTCGTTTCCGGCCTCCAGAGGACCTCCAGGGGGCAGGGGAGGCTGTTTTTGCCCTCCTCGGGTTCCAAGAAAGCTTCGTGCACATGTGTGTGTGTCACGGGGGGAGCATTAAGTTATGGGGTGGGCGTGCAGCACGCGCGATAGCACGCACGCTCGTGCTTTCGGTACCCGAGGCAAAAAAAGGTTCTCCATCACTGGCCGATCCGATGCCAAAGTCCCACCTGACCAGGGGAAACTTAAGATTTCAGGCAGTCCTCGGGTTACGACCTTAACTGGGCCCAAAGTTTCTGTGGTTTGGAGAGACTTTTGTTAAGTGAAGCTTTGAGCCGAGGTGGCGCAGTGGTTAAATGCAGCACTGCAGGCTACTTCAGCTGACTGCAGTTCTGCAGTTCGGCTGTTCAAATCCCACTGGCTCAGGGTTGACTCAGCCTTCCATCCTTCCGAGGTGGGCAAAATCAGGACCCGGATTGTTGTTGGGGGCAATATGCTGACTCTGTAAACCGCTTAGAGAGGGCTGAAAGCCCTATGAAGCGGTATATAAGTCTAACTGCTATTGCTACTGCTATTTCTTTGCCCCGTTTTACGATTTCTCGGACACGGTTAAGCGAATCCCTGCAAATGGTTCAAGTTAGTGACAAGGTTGTTAAGTGGATTTGGCTTCCCCCGTGGACTTTGCTGGCCCGAAGGTCGCAAAAGGGGATCGCGTGACACTCCCCTCCCCCTGCTGCAACCGTCGTAAATGTGAGCCAGTTGCCAAGCGTCTGAATTTTGGTCAAGGGACCACGAGAATACTGCAACCGTTGTGTGAAACACGGTTGTTAAATCTCTTTTTTCACTGCTGTTGCAACTTCCAACGGCCGCTAAGTGAAGTTTTGTGAGTTGGGGACGGCCCGCACAAAGATCGTACGACACAAAACTTGGGTTTTGTTGGTGTGTCTTTATTTCTGAAAGTCAACACAACGTAAACTTTGTGACCCAGGAGCTGGGACCCCAATATGGGAGATTGCCCCCTGGCAAGAATCAACTCCCTTTTTTGTCCTCTCTCTCCTTCCTCGTGACGCAGGAGGGAATTACAACACAATCTCTTGCTGTGTGATGACTGTGGGAAGGAAACTGCTGCTTCACGACTTCCCTGCCCCGAGGGCAACGAAGGAAGGAGTTTTGCCAAGAAGGCGAAGCAGCCGTGAATTATGGAGCAACAGCCGGGACAATGGGCTCGTCACACACACCCTGGGAGTAGGGGCCCGTGAGGGAGAAGGGCCCCCCGAGTTTCCCCTGGGGGATGATCTGGGGCAGAAGGCCCTCTGAGGAGGGATGCGAGTGGGGCTTTGTGGCGCTGCTGATGGGCAAACCAACCGTAGAGACGGAGATGGAGATTTTAAGAGTCTGCACAGCACCACGTCGGACCGACCAGGAGTGAGAATCAAAAGGACGAGGCTTCCAAGGGGGTGAAGTTAGCTTCTTGGAATGGCCAGCTCTTCAAATACGGACAGGTAGACATCGTGTGGCCAGGAGGCTCTGAAGCAAGAGGCCTGACCCAACCACCAAAGTTTCTGTCTCAAGTCCGCCCCTTTCCAGAGGAACTGCCTTAAAGCTTCCCTTACCAGATTACCCCTGACTTGAGGTATGTGCAAACCAGATCCTCGGTTGAAGGGAGCCAACAAAGGGCTTGTGTGTGGGTGTTTGTGTGTGTATTTCTCTCTTGTGGGAAGCCTTCCATCCAGCTCTCACCTCCGTTTCAAGAAAGTCCATTTTGGCAAGCAATCCGATTTGCGCTGGCAAATTCGGAAGGTCCACCCAGGGTGAGACCCCGGGGGTGCCACGCGCGGGGGGGGGGGGTGTAGCCTCAGAGAATCTGAATGCCCAGTTCCTCGGCTGTCTTCTGCAGCCTGTCCATCACGTTCTCCTCTGGCTCTGGAACGAGCCCGCTAGGCACAGCTGCCCGGGTCTCCGAGGGGGCGTTGGCCATCACGTAGTAAACTGTCTCGCTCTCTCCGTGCTCGTTGGTCCTATTCACCACCCGGATGATCGGGCTGGGAGGGGCGCTCGGATCGCCGTCCGGAGACTCGTTGGCACTCAACGGGACGGAGCTCTCGGTTGGCAGAGGAGCTGGCAAATCGGCCTCTGTCGGCTCCTCTGTGGGCGAGTCCAGGATGATGCCCTGTAAGCCGCCTTCCGACCCGGCCAGCACCACGCACTGGGCTGCGTCATCCAGCGACTCTCCCTGCTTCTCCCGGTCCTTCAGAAGCTGCTCTGTCAGTTCCACGCTTTCGTACCTCACCAGCTGAAGGCGCATGTACCCATCCTCGTGTTCTTTGTACCTAGATGAGGTGGCAGAGGCTGGGATTAGCGGGGAACCATGCCAGGGTGTTGGCTAGTTCTTGGCATCCCAGCACCCTTGATTACCAAAAGCTGGTGAACACCCACACAGTTTCGAAGCTGCTATTGTGCCACTTCTTCAGAAAATATTTGAGTTGCCCATAAATCTTAGCACAAGGAGAGAAGGATCTACGTTTTTCTCCGCCTTGCCAGGCATTTATTAAAAAAAAGAAACACGAAGAGGCTCAACCCTGGTGAAAGAGAAATGCCGTATTTTTCAAAGTATAAGACGCACCAAGATTTTGAAGAGGAAAATTTAAAAAAAGGTTTTGCACTCTGCAAGCCTCCCAAACCCTTTGTATGCCTTCTTTTTTTGTGAAAAACAGGGCATGAAGAGAGTTTGAGAGACCCACATAGTTCTCCTGGGGGCGCAAAAACAAGCAAAAAACAGGGCCATTTTTTTTTTGCCAAAAACGGGGCATGCATAGACTTTGGGAGACTTGTAGAATGCCCCTGGGGGCTGGGGGGCAAAAACAAGTAACAAATGGCCCATTACTCACTCATTTTTGCCCTCCCCAGCCCCCAGGAGCACTTTGTAGGCCTCCCAAACCCTCTACATGTCCATTTTTGCAAAGGGGGGGGGGTGTCATGAGGCCAAAAATGCTGTATTCCGTGTATAAGACACACCCAGATTTTTGCCCTCTTTTTTGGGGGGGAAAGGTGCATCCTATACTCCGGAATATATGGTAATTCCAGTATCCTCATCTAATGCTTCTAGAGCAGGGGTGTCAAATTCAATTTCATTGAGGGCCACATCAGGGCTGTGGTTGACTTTGGGGGCAGTGTGTGTGTGTGTGGCAATTGGATGGGCGTGGCCAGCCTGACGCCACTCCCGAAACTGCTGGCATTTTTCCTCTTTGCATTGGGTAGACTGGGAGGAAGCAACGTGGGCCGGCCCCTTGTTTTCCAGGATGGCTCCACGGGGCAGATCCGACAACATTGAGGGCCGGATTTGGCCCATGGGCCTTGAAGTTGACACCCCTGTTCTAGAGGACAGCAGGAAGGGTGCCAACTGTCTTCTTACACACTCTTCTTCCAATTCCTGCAGGCTTCACTTCTCTCTTCTTCGCCGCAACATGGCAGAGGTCACAAACTCTCAAACCTGCCTCACTGGGAATGTGTCACAAGTCACTCCAGCTTCCCTTTGATACAGAGGTAAGGCCACCAAGAGATAATAAGATACAAACCCGACCCATATCGGAATTAACCGGCCTATCCAAACCGCCAGGGTTTAATCAACGGCAAACATTTTCTTTTGTTAACTCGCCTGCTCCATTTGAGGACGGCACAATTTGCTTCAGGGATGTTCCGACAAACAATCTGCTTCTCCAAAAATATCCTGGCTTGTCTCGTTAATCGTTTGCAAACCGGTCAGATTTTGAGCTGATCTTCCAGCTGTCCTGAGATTTAATTAATTCTTTGGAGGAATGTGATGGAGGGGGTTATGAAATCCCCTCCTCTCCTTTTCCTTTTGAGGAGAGCGGCTGAAGTAGGGGTGGCATCTGCTTACTTTCCTTACCAGTTCACAAATGTGAGTGCATGTGCGGCTTACACACATGTGCATGACTTAAAAACGTGCCTAAATAGGAGCCGGGGCAGGTGTGTGGGCCAACCCGCGATTTCCACTACCAAACCGGCTGAATCCCACCTCTGGGCTGAAGTGAGAAAGTGGAACTGATCTGCAGAAGGTCTTTGGGCAAAGAGGTCTTCTGCCAGCAGCTTAACAACAAGTCAGTTTCTCCCGGTATGCTGAAGTTCATCCCCTCTCAACAGGGCCCCAAAACCACCAATTATTGTGGGAAAATGGGAGGAGGGGATCGTATGGAGTTAGATGCTATGTAGCCATAACAACATTCTTTCTAGAAAGCCAAGGTCATCCTTTGTCTCTGCACCTCTGCACCTGACCGGATGGGTGGAAGCTGCCAGCATGGCAGTGGGAGATTGGACCATGGGATGGACTTGTGGGTGTGGGGGGAAAGATCTTGAACTTTCAACTGGGTGGGAAAAACCTAGGAAGCTCAGATTCGGGTTTTCCCCGATGTGCCAACGTGGCTCTCTTAATAAATTGGGACTTTGAGCAATACTTTGCCTCGGACTCTGATTTACTTTCGGACGCTATTTGGAACCCTGCCAGGTGTTTCAGGCCCGCCCTACCCTGGTGTACCTGAAACGAGGGTGACCTGACGGCCACTTGAACTGGTGCTTCTTCCTGAGGTGGACGGTCAGGTTGTTCCCGCGGGTGAAACATTTGTCACAGACGTGGCACTTATACCTGGGCTCTGAATCGCCCTGCAGGAGCAGGACAAAGAAAGAGAGAAATGGTTAGACGGTGCATTTTCTCCACCTACACCTGAAATTCCGCAACTTCAAAGAATCCAGTTTTGGCTGTTCTGTTTGCAAAGCAAGTGTGTGGATTCTGTGAACAATACGTTGGATTTCTAAGTATAGAAATAATAATAGTAATAGTAACAGAACAGCTTTAGTGTTATTAAACAGCAACATTTGCCTATCCCAGGTTCTTGAGAAGGTCTGAGTAAGTAGACAAGGGCCAGATCAAGTCTAAACATCTGACTGACTAGGCAACCAACAATGAGGAGGAGAAAGAAGAAAAAAGAAAAAGGAGGATGAAGAAAGGAAGAGTAGGAGGAAAAAAGAAAAATGAAGGAGGAAGAAAGAAAGAAGGAAGAGAGGAGGAGGAGGAGGGGAAGGAAGGAAAGAAAGAGAAAGAAAGAAAGAAAGAAAGAAAGAAAGAAAGAAAGAAAGAAAGAAAGAAAAAAAATGAGCGTTGGAAGAACTCGAAATTCCCAGAAGCAGCAAATTTTTGGAAATTCTCTTGATATTTGTATGGAGGTGATTCAGACAATGTCCCTTGGGAAACGAAACGGTAGCTGCTTCGGCTTCTAATCTGCCAGCCCAAGCTGCGTCTGAAGATTCGTTCTGCAAAGCTTCTGAAGCTTCTGTAACCACCCGGCTTTTCTCCTTCGACTCAGACACCGCGCCCCAGGCTCCGGGACTGCCGTCCACTTCCTTCTCACCTCATGGACCTTTTTGTAGTGCAGTTTGATGGAGCAGAGGGATCGGGCGCTGAAGTCGCAGGCTTCGAACTCACAGCGGTAGGCTGGCTCTTTGCTATGGGTGTCCAAGTGCTTCCGTAGATCGATCAGGTTCTTACAGCTGTGGACGGATCATGCAGAGAGAGTATTTTAAATCCTGGCGCAAACAGGACAATGTTGCGGCATGCAAGACGGCAGCAATCAGAAGTCATAAAATACAATACAATAGCAGAGTTGGAAGGGACCTAGGAGGTCTTCTAGTCCAACCCCCTGCCTAGGCAGGAAACCTGATACCGTTTCAGACAAATGGTTATGCAACATCTTCTTAAAGACTTCCAGTGTTGGGGCATTCACAACTTCTGGAGGCAACTTCTGTTCCACTGATTAATTGTTCTCACTGTCAGGAAATTCTCTCCTCAGTTCTAAGTTGCTTCTCTCCTTGATTAGTTTCCACCCATTGCTTCTTGTTCTGCCCTCAGGTGCCCTGGGGAATAGCTTGACTCCCTCTTCTTTGGGGCAACCCCTGAGATATTGGAAGACTGCTATCATGTCTCCCCTGGTCCTTCTTTTCATTAAACTAGACATACCCAGTTCCTGCAACCGTTCTTAATTATGTTTTATTCTCCAGTCCCCTAATCCTCTTTGTTGCTCTTCTCTGCACTCTTTCTAGAGTCTCCACATCTTTTTCACAACGTGGTGACCAAAACTGGATGCCGTATTCCAAGTGTGGCCTTACCAAGGCCTGATAAAGTGGTATTAACACTTCACATGATCTTGATTCTCTCCCTCTGTTGATGCAGCCTAGAACTGTGTTGGCTTTTTTGGCAGCTGTTGCACACAGCTGGCTCCTATTTAAATGATTGTCCACTAGGACTCCAGGATCCCTCTCACAGTTACTACTGTTGAGCCAGGTACCACCTATACTGTATCTGTGCATTTCGTTTCTCTTGCCTAAATGTAGAACCTTACTCTTTTCACCATTGAATTTCATTTTATTAGATAGTGCCCAATGTTCAAGTTTGTCAAGATCCTTCTGTATCTTAAGCCTGTCTTTTGGAGTGTTGGCTATTCCTGCCAGCTTGGTGTCATCTGCAAATTTGACGAGTTCCCCATTTATTCCCTCATCCAAATCATTGATGAAGATGTTGAAGAGTCCTGGGCCTAAAACAGAGCCTTGGGGTCCTCCACTGCATACTTCCCTCCATGGAGATGCAGTTCCATTGAGGACGACACGTTGAGTGCGGTTGGTCAGCCAGTTACGAATCCATCTGGTTGTGATGCTGTCTAACCCACATTCTTCTACTTTCTAGTAGTAGGTTACGGTCTACCTTATCAAATGCCTTACTGAAGTCCAAGAATGTATGTATACTCGCTTCTTCATGTTGCCACCATTATCATCCTGGCTATTACCAAAAGCAGGCCAGAGTTGTCTCTTCCTATCACAATGACATTATACACCAAGACAAATCCTCTTGATACAATCCACTTGATACAATCAAGATCAAGGGAGGTACTAATACCCCTCTGTAAAGACTTAGTAAGACCGCACCTAGTGTACTGCCTCCAGTTTTGGTCACCACGCTATAAAAAAAGATGTTGAGACTCTAGAAAAAGTTCAGAGAAGAGCAACCAGGATGATTTTAGGGGACTGGAGACTAAAACATACGACGAACAGTTGCAGGAACTGGGCCTGGCTAGTCTAGGGAAGAGAAGGACCAGGGGAGACAGGACAGCACCCTTCCAATATTTGAGGGGCTGCCACAGAGAGGAGGAAGGGGGTCAAGCTATTCTCCAAAGCACCCGAAGACCAGACAAGGAATAATGGATGGAATCAACCTAGAAATAAGGAGAAATTTCCTGACAGTGAGAACAATCAACCCATGGAACAGAAGTTGCCTTCGGAAGCTTCATCACTGGAGGCTTTCAAGAAGAGACTGGACTGCCATTTGTCAGAAATGGTGTAGGGTCTCCTGCTTGGGCAGGGGGTTGCAGAGCCGAGGTGGCGCAGTGGTTAAATGCAGCACTGCAGGCTATTTCAGCTGACTGCAGTTCTGCAGTTCGGCTGTTCAAATCTCACCGGCTCAGGGTTGACTCAGCCTTCCATCCTTCCGAGGTGGGTAAAATGAGGACCCGGATTGTTGTTGGGGGCGATATGCTGACTCTGTAAACGGCGTAGAGAGGGCTGAAAGCCCTATGAAGCGGTATATAAGTCTGACTGCTATTCCTATTGCTATAGATGACCTACAAGGCCCCTTCCAACTCTTGATAATCTGTAAGTAGTTTTACAAACCCTCTGAGTGGGGACAACTGCCCAACAGCTAACCTCCCCCTAATGTCGCCTCTTCTGCTGAATCCTACAGGAAGTCCGCTCCGAGTTATGACAGTGGCAAAGAATCAGCAGGAGGATTTGGCTTTGGAGAACGCTCTCCTTCCCCGAGACCCGGCCCAGCGCCATCTCCCACCGGGCCTCTGGGCTTACCTGTGGTCGCAATAGTTGCACTTGTACGGGCGCTCCTCGCTGTGCCTGAAGCGGATGTGGTTGCGCAGTGAGGAGGGCAGAGGGCAGGTCATGTCGCAGAGTGGGCACTTGTAGTGGTTGACTGCTCAGGGAAACAGAGGCACAGACATGTTAAAAAAAAAGGTCATTCCTGGAGGGAAAGTTCACCAAGAGGAGAGGAAAGGAGGAGGGGTTTTTTTTGGGGGGGGGGGGGGGAAGCTTCTTGGTGGCACCTTACCGTGATTCCTCATATGATCCCTCAACAGTCTCTCCGTAGCAAACCTTTTTGAGCAGTGAGAGCATTGGAATCGCTGTTCTGTGAAGCAGAGGCAGAAACTGAAGGAGACGTCTCATTTGGAGAGAATCCTTTTTTCCCCCCATATTTTTATTTTTCCATTTTCATAACATATAATCACATGGATACTATTATTATTAAATGTTTACATCAATTCCCCGTCAGCTCCCAAAAACAATTATTGGCTCCTCTGCTCTCCATACACCCTATTTGTACCTTATCCATCGCTTTCTTCCCCTCCTCCCTCTCCCTACCTCCTGTCTTCCCTCTGTCATCCTTCTCTACTTCCCCTTCCTCTCTCCTTCTCCACTCTCCCCTTCCCACTCCTCCTTTCTCTCATTTGGAGAGAATCTGTATCAGCAACTGCTCAGGGCAATTTCTCCTTAAGTTCACAACACGGAGACAGACTTCATCACAGTTTTAACTAGGGAATAGCATCCTAGATCAAGGCGAGTCCAAAAATCCTAGAGGATTCCTGGAAGCTGAGCATTCAGACAAATTAGCCATCAACAGGCACACTGAGATAAACAGCATCCGCATACCATTTAAAAGAGGCAATAAAAAAATTCTAAAAAGGAAACAAACACCTCCTCACCAGAGATTAGCGGAGATTAATATCAAGATTAATACCAGACACACAATCAAGCAGGAAACAACGGGCAAATCAAGGGACTACCAAGAAGGAAACAACACTCCCATCAACACTGACAGGGCAGGCCACTTGTGCATAAACAAAGAGCAAAACCTCCACCCTTTTAGCACTGATGATGTAACCTAGCCAGGTAATGAAACGTTTGCAAGAAAATAGCCAAACTCAGTGAGCACACACAATTTGCTCTCTCTCTCTTCCACTCCCTTCCTTCCTAGGGTTTACAACTCAAACCTTAACCAGACCCAAACTCATGTTGGTTAGCAAGCCTGACCCCCCCTTGTACGGTTCCGGGGCTAAATGTGATGACGGAGCTGAGGTACTCACGCTCGAGAGCCGTCTGACGGCGGATGTGATCAAAGAACTTGGTGTTGTTGGAGAACATGCCACCACAGGTGGGACATGCTACCACCTTCTCCTGGGTGTGGCTGCGCAGATGTTCCCGCAACTTACATCGGCCTTTGAAGGTGCAGTCGCACTCTGGAACAAAGGAACAATGCTTGAGCGTTCCAAGCCGGTGCCAGCCAAAATCTTTTTGGCTTTTGGCTTTGAGCTTGGCAGGAATTTTAGAAACCCTGTAATTCTACCATTAGCTTTTGATTTTGAGGAACTGTTTTAAAATGGATTTTGAGGAATTTTTTTAATGGATTTTTCATTTCTTTTTTTAATCTGCATGAAGAGGAGGAGGAGGAGGAGGAGGCTTCTCCTCTCAGAAATTGCCTAACAGTCACAAGATGAAATGTTTTGAGTGTATTTATTTATTTGCCCTGAGGTAAGAAACATTTCACCGGGGAAAACAAATAGATGATAAAGCGTGTGACTCATAGAAATAGTATTTATAGATTGCATTTTTTTAAAATGCACACCAGGTAGTTTTTTTAATGCAATATGCATACAGGCAGTCCTCAACTTATGGCCATTATTGGGAACAGAATTTCCGTTGCTAAGGAAGGTGGCTGATCAGGTTACCGTGAGGATGGTGCAACGGCCGTTAAGTGTGAGGGCCAGTTCTAAGCAACTTTTTTCCAGTGCTGTTGTAACTTCAAATGGACACTAAAAGAGTTAACGACAACCTGCATCTATCGGCATTGTAAGAGCACTTTTCTTGTTTTAATTTTGCCTCAAGATAACAGGAAACGTTTGAGCAGTTTAACAAAAAAGAGGAAGAACTCAACCAGCAAAGGTTCTGTAATTCAAGATCAATTCTTACCTTTCCAGCCACAGAAGACCACGTGGATCTCCTTTCCAATCGCCTTGTACTCCGCGCAGAAACTGTGGTCTTCCACGTGCCTGTAGAACCACTCAGGGTTATCGAAAGCTCGCTGGTGGTGGTGGGGGGGACAAGAAAAGGAAGGATATATTCTGAGCATTCACCCGCTTGATCAACAAATAAATAGAGCCATTAAGAGACCGCCTGCTGCCAATCACCTCCACTAGACCGATTAGATCCCACAGATTAGGCCTCCTCCGAATTCCATCCGCCGGCCAGTGCCGACTGGCGACTACCCGGAGGAGAGCCTTCTCTGTGGCTGCTCCGACCCTTTGGAACGAGCTCCCCGTGGAGATTCGAACCCTCACCACCCTCCAGGCCTTCCGCAAAGCCCTTAAAACCTGGCTGTTCCGACAGGCCTGGGGCTAAAGAGCTGCTGCCCCCGTTTCAAATGGTATGACTGTTGTGTGTTTTTAAATTATGTATTGTTATGTTTCGTTTTTTATTTTTTGTCTGTACCCCCCCCTTCCCTGATTTGATTTGTTAGCCGCCCTGAGTCCCCTCCGGGGAAAAGGGCGGCATATAAATATAATAAAATGAATGAAATGAAATGAATAAAGCAGGGGTCTCCAACCTTGGGCCGTGAGCCACGGTGGCGCAGTGGTTAAAGTGCAGTACTGCAGGAGGCTTCTGCTGACTGCCGGCTGCCTGCAATTTGGCAGTTCGATCCTCACCAGACTCAAGGTTGACTCAGCTTCCGTCCTTTCGAGGTGGGTAAAATGAGGACCCAGATTGTTGGGGGCAATAGGCTGACTTTGTAAACTACTTAGAGAGGGCTGTAAAGCACTGTGAAGCGGTATATAAGTCTAAGGGCTACTGCTATTGGCAACTTTAAGACGTAAAGTTGCCAAGGTTGGAGGCCCCTGCATTAAAGGATGTTATTCCCGTAAATCCATATTGCATTTTCTAAAAGCTTAATAAATCCCATCCAGGAGTCATTCAGTAGCTCTGCAGACACATGGAAGTTTAAACACACCCCACTCCACCTTGGGGGAGACTTAATCTTTAAAAGCTGGCTAACAATAATCTGTGTCCTCCTTAACATGGCTCCATTCACTAAATTTCTTGAGAGGTGGTCGTGCTCATCTCCACTTCAAAGCCAAAGAGCCAGCGCTGTCCAAAGATTTCTCCGTGGTCATGTGGCCAGCATGACTAAATATTGAAGGCACACGGAATCTTGTTACCTTCCCACCAAAGGTGGTCCCTATTTTTCTACTTGCGTTTTTACAACTGCTTTCAAACTGCTAGGTTGGCAGAAGCTGGGACAAGGAACGGGAGCTTACTCCGTTATGCGGCGCTAGGGATTCAAACCGCCGAATTGCGGACCTTTATGATCGACAAACTCATCGTCTTAGCTATTGAGCCACCATGTCCCTACGAGATATAGTTATATATCTTATTTATAACTTATGTTATGTATATAAAATGCGTCCCTAGAGATATAGTTATTTATTAAATACAAAAAATATTCCAAGTATATCTTCCACAGGCACACTATTTTATACGCATTTCAGAACGATGCTTCTGATAATTCAAATTTAAACTGGGGGAACTGGGAGTGTTCCAAAAACGTTCCTGCATTGTTTTCAGGATAATTGGAGGGAGAAGAGGACATGTTTGCATAATCTCTTCAATAATTTATACCATTCGTTTTGGTCTGATAAAGCGATGTACTCGGGTCCATCCCGTAGTCATCACAGTGCGCCAAGAATCTGTCTCAACCTCAGAAGCTGGTTGTCCATCCTTGCACTGTGCAGTGGACACACTCAACACAATACATCTGACACAACTGCCACCTGGAGCTTCGGCTTCAATCTCGCTTTGCTAGATGCCAGCCTGTCGTAAACTATTGGGTGTGGGGGGAGGAGGAATTGCTGAAATCCCAGGGAAGTGTCACCTTTTACCTTTAAGACTTCAGACCTGCCACAGTTTCTATTGTGGGGAAATGGGAGGGGGGGATTATACAGAGTGTGGGTGATATGTAGTCAAAATAACATTCTTTCTCAGAAAGTCAAGGTCATCTTGGCCTGCAGCTGCGATGGTGTGATTAGGAGGCATCTCCAGTTTTGGCCGGTGCCTGATTGGATCATATGATGGACATGTGGGTGCAGGAGATGGGACTTGAACTTTCGTTTGGGTGGGGGAAAATGTGGAAGCTTTCAGATTCAGGTTTTCCCAGATGTGCCAATATGACATCTCTAATAAAATGGGACTTTGAGGAATCTCAAGCCTCAGAGCCTCCTTTTCGTTGGGGCTGTTATTTGGAACCCTGTCAGGAAGGGGGGGAACCAAAACTACTCATTGTGCCATCCTGAGACATCAACTCCCAGAGGCCTGGGAGGAGAAATACCATAGCTGATCATCTAGCCCAGTGTTTTTCAACCTTTTTTGTGCAAAGGCACACTTTTTTCATGAAAAAAATCACAAGGCACACCACCATTAGAAAATGTTAAAAAAATTTAACTCTGTGCCTATATTGACTATATATAAAGTCTTTTTCCCACGGCACACCTTACACTATGTCACGGCACACTAGTGTGCCGCGGCACAGTGGTTGAAAAACACTGATCTAGCCTACCAGGAGCAGAGACCGTTACCAAAGCAAATCCTTTAAATATAATTGGACAATAGACAGATAACAAGGGGGGAGGAATGGCGAAGAGGAAAGTTAACTGGGAAACCTTCCCACGCAAACATTAGTTCTGGCTTTGCTGTACTGTAACCACTTGGTCTTTAGTAAAAGTATACCTTTTGCACCAAGGGAGTCGAGAGTCTTTCTTTCCTAAGGACCCAAGTCGGGGCAGGTGTGACACCCTCACTGGGAAAGTCCACCCATCTTCCCATCCCATCTCTCACCTCACAGTATTCCCAAAGGCAGAGGAAGTTCTCTTGGATCTCGGGGATAATGTTCCGGCTCTGGAAATCCAGCTGGCAGGCGGTCAGGTCAGACTGGCTCCGTAAGGCATGGAGTCCCCACTGCTTCAGCTTGGTGTGGTAACAGTGGAAGTAAACATGGCGGACGAGCTCTGCAGGGCTCTCGGGAGAACAGAAGCCGCACTCCTGCCAGAGGCAAGCATATTCTTCTGCGGAGGGAAAACAGAAAGTTCACAGAGCGAGCACGAAGCTTACCTGCGAGAGACGGACTTCCATTACAAATTTCCACTTAGCAATTGGTCTTGGTCACCCTCCCCTTTCTGGGTGAGATTTATAAAACAGAAACTCTTCTGATTTAATACTAAAAGGTAAAGGTTCCCCTCGCACGTATGTGCTAGTCGTTCCCGACTCTAGGGGGCGGTGCTCATCTCCGTTTCAAAGCTGAAGAGCCAGCGCTGTCTGAAGACGTCTCCATGGTCATGTGGCCGGCTTGACTAAATGCCGAAGGCGCATGGAACGCTGTTACCCAGAGCTTTTAATTTAAAAAGATGCCAGGAAAAATAACTTTCTCAGACTTTTCTCAACTAACCCCCTCTTTCTTTAGCTGATTCATGCCCTCGCTAACTTTTCAAACCCAGTTTAGCTTGATCCTGCCTTCTCCAGGTGTCCCTTGCCAACAATTGAATTGAATTGAATTTATTTCATTTATATGCCGCCCTTTTCCCCGAAGGGGACTCAGGGCGGCTCACAATCCAAGTCAAGGGAAGGGGTACAAATAAAGAATAAAAAAGACGAACCAAACAATACACAATTTAAAAAGCACAACAACCATACCATTCGAGAGGCAATTCTCACCCTTGTCCTGCTTCAATTTTACACTGACATGCGTTAACTATGGTAGTGAGGGGGCTGCAAAGTCTCCCTCGCAATTCCAGTGGGAGCTTTGAGCAAACCCCGATGGCTTACAGGACTATCTGCAAATAGGCAGACAAATAGGATGGCTGCCTGGCGCTGAACCAGAAAGGTAATTTAGAGTATGGGTTTCCTAATGAAATCGATCCATTCTTTTAAGGAGGAGGAGGAAGGGAATGCAGAGAAGCACTATGCCAATTGTCAGAGAGAAGCGCCACACAGCTCATCTTAAAAGCAAATAAGAGCCACAGCGATGTCCAAGGAGGTCAAAAAAGTCAGGGCGATAGCCCCAATCAGGCGATCCAACTTGATATACCTGCATCACAACTTGATATCTTGGGAGAGAAACGGGATTATTCTTGTAAAAGAAAAGAACCTGAGTGACTCCATATTTACTCTTTTCATAACCCTAGCAGCACATCTGTATTGCATGAAGATATGATATAAAGGATTCGTTTTTTTGGGGAAAAAACAAGGCTATAAAGTTGATTGGGAAATTTCAAGCCAGGTCAACGTGACATTACTAGAAACAGCCTGTGTCAGTATAGCAATAGCAGTTAGACTTATATACCACTTCATAGGGCTTTCAGCCCTCTCTAAGCGGTTTACAGAGTCAGCATATTGCCCCCAACAACAATCCGGGTCCTCATTTCACCCACCTCGGAAGGATGGAAGGCTGAGTCAACCCTGAGCCGGTGAGAACAGCCGAACTGCATAACTGCAGTCAGCTGAAGTAGCCTGCAGTGCTGCATTTAACCACTGCGCCACCTCGGCTCTACCAGGAAGTATCAGGAAGCTGCCATGATGAGATTGATGGTCTTGTTATGGGGAAAATGAGGATAGGGTAATTCCAAAGGGGATTTCTGGTCCAGGAATTTGCAGTATAACAATGTTATGTAAGGGGGTGGGTATTCGAACCATGTCTTTGGATCTATCCGACATTCTCTCTCTCTCTCTCTCTCTTTCTTTCTTTCTTTCTTTCTTTCTTTCTTTCTTTCTTTCTTTATGATGGAGAATCCTTTTGCAAAAGACAATATATAAATATATTTTAAATAAATATGCTTCTTATTGTTCATGGTCTCCTTGTTTCTATATGAGAGTTTTTTGTTTCTCGCATCCTACAAACTCACCCCCCGCCCCCCAAACTCTAGAAGACTTTGCTACATGGAGAACCAAACCTGCCCTGCGTGGCCCTTACCAAGAGAATCCATCTCATGCTCCTCCTCCTTGCCCTGGAGATGCTGCTGCAGGTGCTGCGAAACGTGTTCGCAAAACTCTTCCATCTTCGAGGCAACAAAGCTGCAGAGTTCCCATTCACACTGCAGGACCAAAGTCTCTTTCTCCCCCGTCTTCCCAGGAGGCATGGCCACAACCCTGCAGGGCAATCGGAGAAGGGGGGGGAGGGGGTTGTTTCTCTCTCACATCCCAAAGGAGGTCTTCCGTCGCCTTCCCTTCAGCCTTGGAAAGGGGTTGATGGGAAGAGCTGGAATTCTGCCCAACCCCGACTCTACCTATCCTGTGGGTTTTTACGGTCTTCAGAAAAGCATCCTCATCCAATTCCACAATTCCAAGGATTTCCTGTGAGGAAGAGCTTCAGAGCAAGCCGCCTGCGGTGAATTTCCAGCAAAGTCCCAATAAACTTCCTGCGTTCCAAAGGGCAGGGCAGGCAGGAAAAGAAAAGAAAAAGTATACATAAATGCATATACCTTGATTATAATGTATTGCATCTTATGCTATACGGTGCTAGCTATATACATATAGCTATGGTTATACATTCTATAGAGATACTGCGTATAGTATAGACAATATTTGCACACACGCTAGGGATGGAGATTATAGATGGATGGATGGATCGATGGACGGACAGACAGACGTAGGTAGGTGGATATAGACAGAGATAGATAGGATAGGTAGGTAGGTAGGTAGGTAGGTAGGTAGGTAGGTAGGTAGATAGATAGATAGATAGATAGATAGATAGATAGATAGATAGATAGATAGATAGATATAGATAGACAGACACACACAAGCACACACAGACAGATAGTAGAGATAGGTAGATAGGTTGGTAGGTAGGTAGGAAGGAAGGATAGATAGATATAGATAGACAGACACACACAAACACACACAGATAGACAGATAGACAGGTAGATAGGTAGGTAGGTAAGTAGATAGGAAGGATAGATAGATAGATAGATAGATAGATAGATAGATAGATAGATAGATAGATAGATAGATAGATAGTAGATAGAGATAGGTAGGTAGGTAGATAAATAGATAAATAGATAGATAGATGATAGATAGATAGATAAATAGATATAGATAGATAGATAGACAGAGAGAGAGAGAGAGAGAGAGAGAGAGAGAGAGATGGTAGATGATAGATAGATAAAGACATAGAGACATAGAGAAAGAGGGAGATAAAAGAAGGGAGAATATGTAAATTTATTTTCACCATTTTACCATTTTTGTAGTTTTTGTAGGCTGTCCAAAGTCTTCTGGAGCAGGCAGCCATACCAAATCAAATACAAATTAAATTATAAAGTACATATTACTATAAACAAGCAAATATGCATGCTATATATATAAAGCATAAGACAATGGACTACATTTTACACTATCTACGTATGCAAAGTTGTCAATATTATATAAAACAATATACAATGATCATCTCCCTTCGCCTTTCTACCCATTGCTGGTGTCCTTTTTTTTTGTGCCCCTCCTGAGAAAAGCAAAGAACCTTCCCCGACCTGGAGTCCTCCAGAATTTAGTTGGACTTGGGCTCCACTAATTCCCCACCAGCTCGGCCAAGGTCGGGGCTCCGCGTAGTTTCAAAGCCCGCCTGGCCGGAGAGGCCTCCCCGGCCATCGTCTGAGTCGCTCCCTCCCCGGCGCCTCGCCCTTTCGTGCGACATCCACACACCCACCAGCGGGACCGAAGAAAGGACCCCGCTCGAGACCTCCCTAGCCGAAAAAACGGAGTCTGGGGGAACAAAAACGCCCTCCGGTTCGGGGAGCCAAGGCCCCAGGGCACCCACTAGGCCGCGTTTCCATAGTTACCAAGTGTTTCCCGGCCGGCCGGCCAACGTCCGACGCGACGACTCTTCCCCCCACATCCCCACCACCTGCGCCGCCCGGATGAATTTCGGCAGCCAATGAAGGCGCCTGAAGCGTCCAAAGCAGCCAATGGCGTTGCCAGGGGAGGGCGGGACCTAGCCGGCCTGTCAAAACATAAAGAGAGCACCGCGGTGTTAGGTCCGACAGAGAAACGAAGGTTCTTAAGGAATGGTTCCGGGTTTGAATGGGATTCCTGGTTCACCCAAACTTGCGAGGTGGAAAAAGCATCCATTTAGTTTGGAGGCCCAGAAACCAAAGATCAAGAGATAATAAAAAGATGGAGAAAAGTGTTTTGTCGTCCAGAATTGTTGTAGACTTCGGTGCAAATTACAAGGCTCTTTCCAATTATTCCCTCCCATACCGTTCCTGGGTGGAATCAAGCCAATGCAGAAATTGCATTTCGAAACAAGACTTTTATTAGGCATATTAGAAGAGCACCCTTCCAAACAACATCCTTGGAGAATGTTAAAGCAATCAGGACCATGGTTTTTAATACTTGGATAGAAGACAATGAAAGTTGCATTGGCTACAGTAGAAAGAGGGTTTTTTTAAATTAATATAATCCGTACTATTCAAATTATATGCTGCCCATTTTGTCTAGGAGGGGCGAAAGAGACTTGAGCCAGGGGATTTCAGATCCTTCTGAAATCAAATAGAATAGAATGACAGAGTTGGAAGGGACCTTGGAGGTCTTCTAGTCCAACTCCCTGCTTAGACAGGAAACTTTGTATTGTGTTGCATTGTTGCGTTGCGAAATGTTGCATTGTGTTGCACTGAAAAATAGAGCAAGATGTAATAAAATTGTGGCCTTCTGCTATGCAGGTTGCGTTCCTAGCTATCCTTGATTGTTCTGTCAGAAAAAGTGAATAAACGACACCCAGATTTGCATGAATTACCCAATCTTTGTATCATCTCATAAAACATCCCAACTCCTGCAAACTGCATTTCTCTATTAGGGCATGGAAATAGCAATAGCACTTAGACTATACCGATTCACAGTCCTCTCTAGGCGGATTTACAGAGTCAGCCTCTTGCTCCCAACAATCTGGGTCCTCGTTTTACCAACCTCAGAAGGATGGAAGGCTGAGTCAACCTTGAGCTGGTCAGAATTGAACTCATGGCAGTGAACAGTGAGTTAGCTTGCAATTACTGTGTTCTAACGACTGCACCACCACAGTTGATATCAATTAGTCTATTCTAAAGATGACCAAAGTGAGAACCAACCAATATTTTTCTTAACAATTGATAGTGATGTGAAATATCCAAACAAAATAAAACCTTTTCCAAAATCTTTAATGTGTATTTAATTTCCAAAATGATGCTAAAATGGAAAGGTGCATCCAATATCAGTTCTTGAGTGCAGATAAAATTTCATTTTAAGTTTGTCTTTACTGTAACCTATCTGTATTTTTAATTCCTTCTAGGAGGAATTTCAGGCGTTTTTTTTTAGAAAAAAGAACTAGTTTGGGTTGTAAAGTTTGCATATTATGTTAATGTGTTGAAGTGTATTTATTTGAAAATATTACTTTGTATCAGAGTAACTTTTAAGGTTGCTATACATTCTCCAGAGAATCTTATGCAATGGAATGCACAGAAGTATCATTAATAAATGCAATATATATGGTTGAGGATTCTTTTTCGTTTTGTTATTTATAGTTTATTAAGAGTTGTTATGATTATAAAATAGATTGAAATAAACTTAAGGAACAGCTTTCTAACTAGAGGACAATGGAAAATGGGGGGAAAAACTCTCTTTGGTTCATATCCAGAGGAGTTTGGATTACATTAGAAGCTATCCAGACCAAGATAAAGAACATTTATTTAGCTATAAAGCAGTTCTTTTGACAATTGCAAATACTCAATATCCGTTCTAATAATTAAAAATAGCAAGTAATTGTAGGACTCCTCACAATCTTAAACATTCTTGATTTAACCTTTTCCTGTAGCAAGAGTTTATTCGTGAAAATGAACATTTATCTGTCCGTCCGTCCGTCCATCCATCCATCCATCCATCCATCCATCCATCCTGTCTTGTCCTCTCGCTCCTAAAATTATGCATTTTGGCTCAGTGAAAGCGCCTTTTCACCCTGCTCCTCGCTGACTATGCAAATTGCATCTAAACAGACATCAAAGGATTTGCATTTATACAAATCCTACAGAACTCATTTCTGAGATGCCCTCTAAAATTGTGGAAAAAGCTATTTCTGTTGAGCTCAAGGGGAGCGTGAGTGAGAAACGGAGTCTTCTGCGGCAGCATCCAAGTTCATGACAGCTGATTTTCTCAAATATTCTGCTAAATTTACACAGAGAGAAATAATCCCTCTTGAGCATGGAGACTGGTAAGTATTGACTCGATCCACTTGACGTGTGTATTTATTTGCTTAGCGACAATGGCATAGAAGTTTGCAAAGTCAGGCCTTGCTTGGAATGGAAATTCTTCCCCCAATTGTGATTTTTAAGTCAAGAACTCCCTGTACCTTGCTTCCCTCAAAAGCATGCATCAGAAATAGAACCTCTAGGTCAGGAAACTTACTATCATTGCCAAACTCAAAGCTAATTCCGCAGAACCCAAAATATAGAAAATTCTTGATTTCAAATCCTGCCAATTAAAACGTTTCAGGCAATTTGTAGTGGTGAAGTTTCCTAAAATATTGTAATTATTGTGTTTGGATGAGTGCATATTAGCTGACGAAAGGGAGAGATGGGGGGAGAAAGAACCAATTCCCTTTAAGACTGAAGAAAAGACAGAGGCTCCCAACTAGTTTTATTTAAAGAAAAACAAGTTTTATCCTAGGACAGAACCCTAAACTAGCTTTGCTCTCTGACAAGCTCCAGACAAACCAGGAAACTGCTTGGATTTTCTTTTATTCTCTGTATTGACCGGGTGCATCGTTATTTCTGATCCCACTTGATTCCTGCAAACATTTTATTGAAGGAGAGGGATTCGGGCTGCCGTTTTAGATCACTTGTAGCCACAATTGGGATAGGAGAGATCTAAAGATTTGATGGCTAGCCCTTCCATTGTGGTCGATCTTGAAAAGGCTTTCTATGGCTTACCACTCCCAATTGGCAGAACTAATCTGTCCCTATTTTCCAAGCAGAACAAAACGCTAAATAAATGCCATATACTAAAGAAATAAATAGAGAGAGAACAAAAGCACAAAACATTCATGTACGAAAAGATCTATGTTTGGAACAGTAGGTCAAATCGCACAAAAGATCAAAGAGTTTTCCCCATAGGACACTTTCTTTGAGTTTGGAAGATGCTCTGGGTTTGTGGTTGCATTGTTTCCTAAAAGATTACATGGATCCTCAAATAACATCTGGCTGAAAGTTCCCCTCAGGCTGTTTCTCACTTCCGCAGGGTAGATTCTTTCTGTGAGCGTGGGGGGTGTCCTCAGAAGTCAAGGTTTCAGCTCTGCTTTGCTTTCTTTTATTTGTTTTTAATGTGCATTGTGCATGGTTCCAAAAGCTCTCACCTCGCATTCAGGAGGCTGTGAGCTCGATCCTAGGTAGAGACAGATATTCCTCTCTCTGGGCACACTGAGAATATATATCTGCTGAACAAAACTCCGCATCGGGGACAGGAAGGGCATCTGGCCATTAAAACACTCTGCTAACGCCATTCAGTTGCCCAGACTCCACACAGCAAGGGATGATGGGGGTCTTTAAATGAAGATGATGATTGTGCACGGTTCCAAAGGCAGAATGAAAGAACCTGCTTCAGATATTTCAAGTTGACTGAGACTAGAATGGACCCACCACCGTAGCAGCAAAATATATACCGAAAAACATCTGGTGAAAGCCATAGCTGCCAGCAATTCAGGAAGCGCTTCTGTGAGGGCAGGGGAACCATTTCCATCTTGGAATGTTATCTGGAAAAATACAAGAAGCCCTCAACTTACGACCCTTCATTTAATGACTGTTCAAAGTTACAACAATACTGAAAAATGAGATTTCTAATCAGTTCTGGCATTAAGAATCATCGCAGTCACATGATCAGAATTTGGGCGTTTGGCCATCAGCAAGTGTTTACGATGGTTGCAAGGTTCTAGGCAGTGGTGAAATTCAAAAAAATTTACTACTGGTTCTGTGGGCATGGCTTGGTGGGCATGGCAGGGGAAGGATACTGCAAAATCCCCATTCCCTCCCTACTCCGGGAGAAGAATATTGCAAAATCTGCATTCCCTCCACACCCTGGGGCCAGCCAGAGGTGGTATTTGCCGGTTCTCCAAACTACTCAAATTTCCGCTACCGGTTCTCCAGAACCTGTCAGAACCTGCTGGATTTCACCCTGGTCCCAGGGTCATTTGATCCCCATCTATGAACCTCCTAGCTGGCTTTCAACAAGCAAGTTAATAGGGGAAACCAGATTCTTTTAACAACTACATGAGTCACTTACATTTTCCTCAGCTAGGAGGGGGGAAAAATCCAGCCTGGTTAAAAGTAATCAATATCTGAACTCTTGAAAAATCAGCAAAATGCTCTCCACCTTGGTTGAATGAGGAGATTTTGATTCACATTAAACCAAAATTGAATCTGCACATTAGAGTAGTTGCTTCCTCTTAGCTACTGGTAGCTTTCATTTACTAAACCAAGAGCAAATCAATTATAGGATGGCTTAACCCTGGTTGAACATCAGTTCCTCCATTGTATTTATGACACCAAGATTTCAAGATGGGGATTGAAAGGTTTCTATGGCCTCGACTACTGTAACGCTCTCTACATGGGGCTGCCCTTGAAGAGCACCCGGAAGCTTCAACTGGTCCAGAATGCGGCTGCGCGGGTTGTCATGGGGGCACCCAGGTACTCCCATGTTACGCCCCTTTTAGGCGGCCTGCACTGGTTGCCGGTTGTCTTCCGGGTGCGATTCAAGGTACTAATTATGACCTTTAAAGCACTCCATGGCTTAGGCCCAGGGTACCTGCGAGACCACCTACTGCCACCGGTAGCCTCCCACCGTCCAGTGCGATCCCACAGAGTTGGCCTCCTCAGGGTGCCGTCGGCCAGACAGTGTCGGCTAGCGACCCCCAGGGGGAGAGCCTTCTCTGTGGGAGCCCCTTCCCTCTGGAATGAGCTGCCCCCGGAGCTTCGTATAATCCCCAACCTCCAGTCCTTCCGACGCGCCCTAAAAAGTTGGCTTTTCCAGCAAGCCGGCCTGGCCTGAACAAAACTAAACAAATTATTGATCACTGTTAATTTTAATTTGAATTCTTTAAAAAAAAAGTGTCATTGTCAATTTTAATTGGGTTTGGGATATCCTGTTTAATTTCTTCTTAACTTTTGTATTATATGTTTCTTTTAATGTTGTACGCCGCCCTGAGTCCTTGGGAGAAGGGCGGCATATAAATCGAATAAACCTAAACCTAAACCTCTGAATGGATATATCTCAATCAATCAACCAACCAACCAATCTTGTTGGGATACAAAACATTCACCCAAGCTTGGCCTGACTTGATGGCACCTTTGATCCATGAATAAAAGAACAAATCATGTAGCCTTACCCTACTTTTTATTCTCACAACTGAGCTTCTTCTCTGATAACATTGAATTTTTAACTAGGGCATACAAAACCTTTGCCAGACCAATTCTTGAATACAGCTCGTCCGCCTGGAATATAGGACACTGTATATAGGACATTAATAGGATTGAGTGGGTCCAGAGATATTTCACGAGAAGAGTCCTCCACTCTTCTGCTCGCAACAGAATACCCTACACCACAAGGCTTGAAATTTTGGCCTTGGGCAACCAGGAACTACACCACCTACGGTCTGACCTAAGCGTAGTACATAAAATTGTCTGCTACAACGTCAATGACTACTTCAGCTTCAACCTCAATAATACACGGGCAAACAATAGATACAAACTCAAGGTTAACTGCTCCAAACTCGATTGCAGAAAATACGACTGCAGCAACAGAGTGGTCAACGCCTGGAATGCTCTACCCGACTCCATTGTTCACCTTCAATCTCAAACTGTCTAGCGTGGACCTCACCCCATTCCTAACAAACAAACAAATAGATAAACATACAAGGTTGAGTTAGCTCCTGGAGCAGGGATCCATCCTTGAATCGTGTAGATTCAAGAGCGACCATTTGAAAACTTGTGGAAATCAGCTCCCAGAATTCCCCAGCCAGCAGGAGGAAGCAAAATCCACAGGTCTTCACGTTGCCGAGGTTGGAAACAATCTTTCCTTTATCCAGCTTCCCTTATGAGGTTCCTTCCTTTCCTAATCACTTATCTTGTCTTCTTCAGTCCCCGCAGAGTATGGCAAGCGTGTTTATCAAGGTGTGCGTGTCAAACACACAGTGAAGGACCTGCTGGCTGAGAAACGTTCAAAGCAGACAAACAACTTACGTCGAAATGTAAGTCTCCATCTCTTACCTTCCTTCCGGTTCTGACGCAGTAACCTTTAACCATGGCTAGAAATGGCGGTTGCTTGGGCAGGAAGACTCAATATCTGCCTTATGTATTTTACATTTAATATCTAGGGCAGTGTTTCTCAACCTTGGCAACTTGAATGCTGGCTGGGGAATTCTGGGAGTTGAAGTCCAGACATCTTCAAGTTGCCAAGGTTGAGAAACACTGATCTAGGGCAATGTTTGAGGGGGGAAAAAATCATGTTGCAGGGGTTCGCACGTGGACCAATTGTGGAATGACTATAGTAGCATTTAGTAGGGGCTATGCTGGTTGATGCAGTGGCTCAGTGGCTAAGACGCTGAGCTTGTCGATCAGAAAGGTCGACAGTTCGGCGGTTCGAATCCCTAGCGTCGCGTAATGGAGTGAGCTCCCGTTACTTGTCCCAGCTTCTGCCAACCTAGTACTTCGAAAGCATGTAAAAAATGCAAGTAGAAAAATAGGTAGTGGGAAGGGAACAGCGTTCCGTGCTCCTTCGGTATTGAGTCACGCATGACCACAGATATGTCTTTGGACAGCGCTGCCTCTTCGGCTTTGAAGCGGAGATGAGCACCGCCCCCTAGAGTCGGGAACGACTAGCACGTATGTGCGAGGGGAATCTTTAACTTTATGCTGTTTGAACACTATGCAACATTATAGAGGTGGTCCTTGACTTACAAACATAATGGAACCTCCCCATCCTGGACATAAGCCCCAATGGTCGTAAAATGGGCCAGTCACATAACCGCCTAGATTTTATAATATTTCTTATGGCACTTGTTAAACACGACGGTCATTAAATGAACAGATGGTTTGTGCTGCCGTTTTGCTGAAAACCAGAAATACAGTTTTGTTTTTTTTGGCAAAACACCGTCGTAAAACCTTGTCATGGGACTGCAGGATGCTGCAAACATCCATAAATGCAACCAAGTTTCCATGGGGCTTTAACCATCATAATTTCGATTCTAGGTTGTGCCTAGCTCTCAAGTAACGTGACCCGTCAAAACCGCGGTCCACTAAAGCGCGCCCGATCAAAGCGCGTACGTGACGTCATCAGCAGCGCGACAAATAAAATTAAAAATAAATTAAATTAAAATTAAAATTAAATTAAAGCAAGCCGATTCACATAAAGGTAAGGGTTAGGTTTAGGGTTAGGGTTAGGGTTAGGGTTAGGGTTAGGGTTAGGGTTAGGTTAAGGGTTAGGGTTAGGGTTAGGGTTAGGGTTAGGGTTAGGGTTAGGTTAAGGGTTAGGGTTAGGGTTAGGTTAAGGGTTAGGTTAAGGGTTAGGGTTAGGGTTAGGTTAAGGGTTAGGGTTAGGGTTAGGTTAAGGGTTAGGTTAAGGGTTAGGGTTAGGGTTAGGTTAAGGGTTAGCATTAGGTTTAGCGTTAGGTTAAGGGTTAGGTTTAGGGTTAGATTTAGGGTTAGGTTAAGGGTTAGGCTTAGGGTTAGGTTTAGGGTTAGGTTTGGGGGGGTTAGGGTAAGGTTTTCGCGTTAATTTTAAATTTACCGCTCACAGCGTGCCGTTTTCGTCGCGCTGTGATGACGTCACGTACGCGCTTTCGTCGAGCGCGCTTTAGCCTACCGCGGATTTGTGGTGGAACCCTCAAGTAAGTCCATTGGAAATTTGACAGGTTGCTAAACAATCCGTTGCAACTCGAGGACTACCCGGGTATGACAATTGATGTGCAATCTTTGTGATCGCTTTTCACTCTGGTTGGTTGGTTGGACCTCCCCCTCCCCCACCCCAACCCCAAAATAAGGGAGATGCTTCCTTATTTGCACAGAGAGCCTCCCGAACAATTTGGTTGCTTTATCTGTGTATGGATCAATATTGTTGTTGGACAAGAGATACAATTAACGGTGAGCAAACAGCAGGTGCACGAACACAGCCGAGATGAGGAGGAAGGAAATGGCTCGTCCCATTCATCTTATCTTTGGAGAAGAACACTCCCTCCATTTTAGCAAAGCAAAAAAAAAAAAAAAATCCCCTTGCAACAGGTGCGTTCAGGCCTGGATTGGAAATCATTAGGGTGTGACCCTGTTATTTGTTAGCAAATGCAACGCTATTTCGGCTTGTAAAATGCTGGCCTTTCATCTTCCAAATAACCCCGCCATTTGCTATCTCTAAGTTGGATTTCCACACATACCAGATGGCAGGATTCTGTGAGAGCTTTCTGATGACCAATGACCAGCATGCTGGTGAAGTCCGTTGATCATGAACAAAGGCAAATATATGTGTCCCAGGCAGAGGTTCCGGTTCCACCACAAAACCGCGGACAACAAAATCACGGTCGACAGAAGCGCGTATGTGACGTCATCACAGCGCGACGAAAAAGATCGAAAAATGTAAAAATAAAGCGAAAACCTTACCCTAACCCCCCCAAACCTAACCCTAAACCTAACCCTAAACCTAACCCTTAACGTAACGAAAAACCTAACGCTAACCCTTAACCTAACGCTAAACGTAACGCTAACGCTCTAAAGCTAACCCTAACCCTTAACCTAACCCTAACCCTAACCCTAACCCTTACCTTTATGTGAATCGGCTTGCTGTAATTTAATTTTTATTAATTTTTATTTCAATTTTTCGATCTTTTTCGTCACGCTGTGATGACGTCACATACGCGCTTTTGTCGATCGCGCTTTTGTGATCCGCGGTTTTGACGGGTCACGGAGGTTGCTAACGGTTCGGCCCGGTTCAGCCAAGTAGGTAGTAACTCAGCTGGCCACGCCCTTCAACTGGTTCTATCAGCAGCACCATAGGCGCCGCCATCTTGTTTTTTTGCTTTCCCAAAGGCGCAGAAGCAATTTTTTCACTACTGCGCATGCACGAGAAGCGCATCCCTGAATGAACCGGCAATAAAAGAAGCCGGAACCCACCCTTGGTCCCCAGGATAATGTGTCAGGATTCAATCCGGGTCACCTGGACCAGAGGTTTTTGTCTTCCAGCTTTTGGACTCATGCTCTAGCCCAGTATTTTTCAACCACTGTGCCGCGGCACACTAGTGTGCCGTGACATAGTGTAAGGTGTGCCGTGGGAAAAACACCCGCCGGGTGTTTTTGCCTCGGGACATCTCTGTGTCCCAAAAGTTGCTTTCGGGACACAGGGATGCCTCTATTAAGTCCCTGCGGCCCCACGTTTACTTTAAAAACGCGGGGACCGCCGGGAGGTAGCGCACGCAGGGACGTCACTGACGTCCCATGCGTGCGCCCATAGCAACAATCGCGGAGGACTGGAGTTAATTTTTTTTAACATTTTCTAATGGTGGTGTGCCTCGTGATTTTTTTCATGAAAAAAGTGTGCCTTTGCACAAAAAAGGTTGAAAAACACTGCTCCAGCCCATCTTCAGAGAACTGTTCTGCTAGAGAGGAGTTCCCTGGGGAATGGGCTCCAGCACGCATCCGAAAGCTCGGAAGACAAAACCTCTGGTCCTGGTGACCGACCCAGATTGGACCCTGCAAGTCCATTTGTGTTTGCCTGGGGAAATGACCAGTGAAAGAAACCACAGTGCTAGTTGCTTAGTTTTGCAAGAGTTTATGTTGATCTTCATATTCTTTATTGTTACTAAATAATAAGGGTGACATGGCTGTCCAGGTGTTGAAATCCATAAGTCTTAAAGTTGCCAAGTTTGAAAAAGACTGAGTTAGAAGAATGTAAGTCTAATGAAGATAAAGCAACAGATCAGGCAAGTAAACTAATTTAGGTAAAAGGTAAAGGCTCCCCTCACACATATGTGCTAGTCATTCCCGACTCTAGGGGGCGGTGCTCATCTGCATTTCAAAGCAGAAGAGCCAGCGCTGTCCGAAGGTGTCTCCGTGGTCATGTGGCCGGCATGACTAAACGCCAAAGGCGCACAGAATGCTGTTACCTTCCCACCAAAGGTGGTCCCTATTTTTCTACTTGCATTTTTTACATGCTTTCGAACTGCTAGGTTGGCAGAAGCTGGGACAAGTCGCGGGAGCTCACGCCGTTACACGGCGCTAGGCATTCGAACCGCCGAACTGCTGACCTTTCTGATCAACAAGCACAGCATCTTAGCCACTGAGCCACCGCGTCCCTGAAAACCAATTTAGATTTCCAAGACTAAAATGAAGACCTACAACCTAGGATCATTTCACAGATGTTCTCATGCTATCCAACTCCATTTCATGCTTGGTCCACCAGAAGAGTATCTCAACCTCAACAATGTTAAGGTGCATAGACTTCCGCTTCTAAAATTCCCAGCCAGCATGCAGAGAATGCTGGGTGTTGAAATCCTTCATTGGTGTTTGTTTATTTGTTTATATAAAATTTATAGGCCGCCCTTTTCCCTGAGGGGACTCAGGGCGGCTTACATAAAATGAGGGTTTGTCAAGCTCAGCAACGTGTAGATATGTGGAGTTCAGCACCCAGGATTCTCAATATGCTGGCTGGGATGGAGGAAGTCCATACATCTCAACATTGCTGAGACTTTGGAAAAAGTGCGAAGAAGAAGAACTAAGACGATGAAGGGCCTGGAGACTAAAACATGTGAAGAACAGTTGCAGGAACTGGGTATGGATACTCTACAGAAAAGAAAGATTATGGGTGACATGATAGCGGTATTCCAGTAACTGAGGTGCTGTCACAAAGAAGAGGGGGGGGGGTCAAATCATTCTCCAAAGCACTGGAGGGCAGGACCAAAATACAACAGTTGGTAACTAATTAAGGAGAAACGCCACCTGGAACTAAGGAGAAACTTCCTAACGGTGAGAACAATGAAGCAGTGGTCAGAAGTTGTTGGTGCTTCATCACTGGAGGCTTTTAAGAAAAGTCTGGACAGCCACCTATCTGAAGTGGTGTAGATCCTCCTGCTTGACCAGGGGGTTGGAGTAGAAGACCTACAAAGTCCCTTCCAGCTCTATTCTGATTGATTGGATACACTCTTCTGGCAAACCAAGCACAAAAGCCTTGAGCTGTTGACTGGCCAGGTGGACAATTTGTGAGTAGGACCTTCCTCCTTTGTAGCCTACTTAAGTGTTAAGCCATTTCTTCTTATAGCGCTACCTCATCCTCCTAGCATGCTGGCTGGGGGAATTCTGGGGATTGAAGTCCACCCATCTTAAAGCTCCCGAGGAGAAACACCCTGAAAGAAACAAACCTTGTACAAATGGCTTCCAATCCATCTGTCACCAAATCGGTGTTGCGGGTGGCATCTGAAGTTCTCCACCTGCCCCCCCACCCTCGGATCTTTAAGTCTTGCTTTCTGTTTATAACCTCTCACTGGTAACAGCCATGAGCTCTAAAGAGCTAATTTCCATGGACTCGGTGGTGTCCAGGTGGAAGCTGGGTGTTGGTCACCAAAAGATAATCTTGACACTGGCAAATTTTAATTCAAATCCAGACCTCTAAATTTGGTTGCTTCCTAGGAGGGGAAACTCCTGTTTACAGTATGCAAACTGAAGGAGGTTGCGTTTTGCCTTGCCTGGCTGAAAACTAAGGGTAGCATTTGCTATTCAGGGCAACTGGGTTGTATGTAATTGTTGAACTGGGAAACTAGAATAAAGAATGTCCTTGAATTAGTTCTGAAAGGAGACCAGTGACATCTTTTTATCGTTCGTTCTGCAGGCCAAAATCTAGCTTGGCTTCGCTTTTTATTTTTTCCTTTGGAATTCCTAGAGGATTGAACATTGGATCTGGGTCTCAACACAACAGTGAGATCTACTATAAATCTACTTTTTTAAGATACACATACAAAATGTAGAATAACAGAGTTGGAAGAGAGGTCTTGGAGGTCTTCTAGTCCAGCATCCTGCTCAAGCAGGAGACCCTCTACCATTTCAAACAGATGGCTGTCCAATCTCTTTTTGAAGACCTCCAATGATGGAGCACCCACAGCTTCTGGAAGCCAGAAGGTGTTCCAATTGTTTTCACTGTCAGCAAATTTCTCCTTAATTCTAGGTCAGTGTTTCTCAACCTTGGCAACTTGAAGATGTCTGGACTTCAACTCCCAGAATTCCCCAGCCAGCGAATGCATTCGCTGGCTGGGGAATTCTGGGAGTTGAAGTCCAGACATCTTCAAGTTGCCAAGGTTGAGAAACACTGACCTAGGTTGATTCTCTCCTTTATGAGTTCCCATCTATTGTTATCCTGTCATCTAACCCCAATCCTAACATCCTCTCTTTGTAAACCTTGGCTGCTGGGAATTTATCGTAGTGTGACGCAGTGGCTCAGTGGCTAAGATGCTGAGCTTGTCAATCAGAAAGGTCGGCAGTTCGGCAATTTGAATCCCTAGCGCCGCGTAACGGAGTGAGCTCCCGTTACTTGTCCCAGCTTCTGCCAACCTAGCAGTTCGAAAGCAAGTAGAAAAAAAATGCAAGTAGAAAAATAGGGACCATCTTTGGTGGGAAGGGAACAACGTTCCGTGCGCCTTCGGCGTTGAGTCATGCCGGCCACATGATCACGGAGATGTCTTCGAACAGCGCTGGCTCTTCGGCTTTGAAACGGAGATGAGCACCGCCCCCTAGAGTCGAGAATGACTAGCCCACCTGTGCGATGGGAAACTTTACTTTACCTAACATACGTTGATTTTTTTTTCAGTGGCATTCTGAGCTGTGGGATTCCCAAGGCAGGTTTGGCTAGAACACCTCAGTGGGTGGAGCTGAGAAAGCCCCAATAAACAGGATTTCGTTTCAATTCGGTTCAATTACTTGCCTGTTGCTAATAGGATTATTCCTCAGTCCGTTTCCTTTACTTCATATGAAAAAGTACAAAGCATTAGGAAATATCTTATGGACTGAATGTGAAAGTATTATGAGTAACCTCTTGGCATCCCCTTGGTCAAATTTCCCTCCTGCTGCCTCAGCGTCCAAAATAAAAACCAGTAGTTGCGATGGACGTGAAAACTGAGAAGGGCTCAATTGAGGCTGCCATCTTTGACCTGGTCTCCCCCAGAGATGCTCCTGGCCACAGCTCTGGCTTGAAGCCTGAATTTGTAAACAAGAAACCTCAAGTTTGGCCTCTACCTGGAAAGGATTCCACACTTTTGATTTGTTTGATCTATTTTATTTTTATTTATTTTGGTTTGTCAATGAGAAAACAAGTATGAATATGACATATAAACGTATATACATAAGAAATGGGTGCAAATAAATGGGGACCATAGGACAGGGGCAGTAGGCACGCTGGTGCGCTTATGCACGCCCCCTTTAAGGACCTCTTAGGAATGGGGTGAGGTCCACAGTGGACAGTTTAGGGTTGAAGCTGTGGGGGGTTTGAGGATGTAACAACGGAGTCAGGTAGAGCATTCCAGGTGTTGACCTCTCTGTTGCTGAAGTCGTATTTCCTGCAATCAAGTTTGGAGCGATTAACCTTGAGTTTGTATCTAAGATGGCATCTTACAACACCTGAGTTCAGGTAGCACGCTTAGCTCCAATGCCCTTTGTTCAAGAGGGGCTTAATGTGTCACGTGGCTTCAGCTATTCTGGCTTGCAAAGAACTCTTTGTGGCTTAGCTGCTGGCCACACTCAGCCCAAATTCCCTTTCAAGATGTGGTTGTTTTGTTTTGTTTTTCCAGGGAAGTGTTCTGAGCTCTCAACCATCTTTTGTTCCACTGCCCGGTAAGTATTTTACTTTTGTAACTGCATCTCTAGCCCATTAACACCAAAAGCTTATTTAATTTGGTGACAGCTCCAAAGTCATAGCACTCTAATTGTTTCTTCCTATTCCCGTGTCCCCTTCCCACTTCCACCACACCCTGATCATCCCTTTCTCCATGGCCCAAAGGTTCCCCCACAACATCCAGTTATTATGGCGTCCGAAGACCCTTGGCGACAGATATGGACTTACACAACAGCAAAGATATTTCCGGCGAAGTCTACGGTTCCTCCTTGCTACCCAAGGCATTGGCTTATGAATGCCCAGCGAGTCAGGGGTATTCTTTGTCTCTGGATGCCCACTTAATCGACCAGTATGTGGACCAACGGGCTGCATCCATCCCCTCTGGAGCCTCTGCTGTCCTTGGCAACTCAACATCATCCTTTCCAAGCGATTCAGCTCATTATTTCAGCGTAAGTAGAGGACAACCAGGGTTAAATAGAGAAGGACCTCGGTTAATTTTTGTTTTTTGAGTACACGGTCTAGGCTTCTCCCAAAAAGCACGAAGCAGAGTCCTGGTCCCGACAAAACCTCTTTTATTAAACGAATGTGAATTCTTCTCATTCATCAAAGGCCTGGCAAGCAGTCTTTCAAAGGAATATTTATGACCACAGACCTTATCTATCTTGGAAAGCTGCCATGTCAATATTTTCCAAAGGAGGTGCTGTGCAAGGAAAGACTGGGCACAGAGTCCCTGAGATTCACGGACAGATCTTCACACTCCTGAAATGAATCTAATGACCAAATGAACTAATTGTTTCCTGCAAAAGCCCCCTCCCCTTTCGCTCCTCTTTTATGTCCCATGAGAGGAGCCAATCACCTGTGGCTTTACTCCCAAGTCGACCCTCGTTTCTGAGCTGTTCTTTTCCTCTGGCAGCTCTGCGCATGCGCACACTGGGAACAGGCTCCTCTGCCTCACTGCTGTCTTATCGTTGGCAGAAGAAAATAATGGCTTGACATTTGCTCTTCATCACTGATTCTTGTCCTGCCGTTATTGCCCAGTTCAAGTTGCTCCATCTCTTAACCGAGATGACGGTTAATCAAGATGGCTCAATTTTACACACCTTGATGGCACCAGGGAAGAAGGAAGGACCACTTTAACACCCAGTCCCGCTAACTCAAGGCTTGTCTCACTTATAGGCTAGAGATGAGAGTCCACTGTATTGTGGGATACTCATCAGAAAGCAGTGGGGGGGAGATGCTTTTAGGGCACATCAGAGGTGATATTCAGCAGGTTCTGACCGGTTCTGGAGAACTGGAAGTGAAAATTTTGTGTAGTTCGGAGAACCGATAAATACCACTTGTGGCTGGCCCCACCCGCATCTATTCTCTGCCTCGCAAGTCCCAGCTGATTGGGAGGAAATGGGGATTTTGCAATAACCTTCCCCTGCCATGCGCACCAAGTCACGCCCACAGAACCGGTAGTAAAAAAATGTTGAATCCCACCACTGGGGCACATCTGAACTGTGGTTAGGAGCAAGGAGGAAAGGCCCACTGTTGTGTGCAAGTTGTACACAATGAAATCCTGGAGGGCCTGCCATTCGCAAGCTCAACTGCTTGCTTCCCAGGGCTAACACCTATCCTGAATCGTGGGCCCATCGATTGAAAAGGATGAGGTTTTTGGCAGTGGTGAAACTCAAAACCTTTTACTACTGGTTCTGTGGGTGTGTGGTGGGTTTCACAACTAGGCTGCATTCAAAGACAGTTGATCTCGAGGTGTTAAAAGTCTGCTGCTCCCAAGACCACATTCTGTGCTTGCAATGTGGTGGCGGCGCAGTGGTTAAATGCAGCACTGCAGGCTACTGCTAGATCAGCAGGTCAGCGGTTCAAATCTCACCGGCTCAGGGTTGACTCAGCCTTCCATCCTTCCGAGGTGGGTGAAATGAGGATTGTTGTTGGGGGCAATATGCTGACTCTCTGTAAACCGCTTAGAGAGGGCTGAAAGCCCTATGAAGCGGTATATAAGTCTAACTGCTATTGCTATATTGCTATTGCTATTGCAATGGTGCACAGTGTAGAATTTCATGTACACTTCAAACTGCAGCTCCTCTCTTGACATTTCAAAGGTGGTCCTTCAAAAAGAGCCATTTTTTTATTTTATTTTTTTATATACAAAATGTCAAATCAATGCATGAACAGCAATACAAACAAAACTGATCCAATTGATGATGATGATGATGATGATGATGATGATGATTACATTCAATCAACTTGCAGGAACTGGGTATGTCTAGTTTAATGAAAAGAAGGACTAGGGGAGTCATGATAGCAGTCTTCCAATATCTCAGGGGCTGCCCCAAAGAAGAGGGAGTCAAGCTATTCTCCAAAGCACCTGAGGGTAGAACAAGAAGCAATGGGTGGAAACTAATCAAGGAGAGAAGCAACTTAGAACTAAGGAGAACAATTAATCAGTGGAACAGCTTGCCTCTAGAAGTTGTGAATGCCCCAACACTGAAAGTTTTTAAGAAGATGTTGGATAACTATTGGTCTGAAACAGTATAGGGTTTCCTCCCTAGGCAGGGGGTTGGGCTAGAAGACCTCCAAGGTCCCTTCCAACTCTGCTGTTGTATTGTATTGTATTGTAATTTCTAACTTCTATCATTCCCATAACAATATACATCTATGTTAGGTTACAAATCTTTCCTGATTCACTTATTCCATCGATTTCTCGTTATGTCTTTCATTTTATCAAGTAAAAATGTGGTACATTCATATTCCCTTTATTTCTATCGCTTAGTCCAGCTTTTAATCATATCGCCCCATAAAAAGCTTTCCCCTTCTTTCCTGTCTAAGGTCTAATCATGACGCCTTGCCTACAAAAAGCGAAAGAAAGAAAAAATAGGGAGGGAGGAAGAGAAAGAGAGGGCCAAACAATTCAGAACAGTCCCGGAGAAAAGGAATCATCCTTCCATCAGCAGGAAAAACAAAGCCACCTTGATGTGCTCCTTCGTGTAGGCAAGCCACAGGGGTAGATTTCTGCTGGGGTTACTGCCGGTTCGGTGCACACACGATTTGCGTGCACTCTGCGTGCATGCACAGTTGCCTGTAAATAGGTCTGCACATGAGCAGAACATTAAAAATGCAAAAAAAACCATGCCACGTCGACCAGGGAACCGGTTGGGGGGGTATGTGGCGAGCCTGTCATCGCTACCAGTTCGGTGACCCGGTGCAAACCGGTAGCAACCTACCTCTGGCTAGTTGAGGGTATCTAGGAGAGCTTGCCTCCTCTCTGTGGCCTCTATTGATAATTCTGCAGGGGAGGCTATTGTCCTTCAACATTTTGGGATCATTAAATGATAGAGCCAAGGTGGCGCAGTGGTTAAATGCAGCACTGCAGGCTACTTCAGCTGACTGCAGTTCTGCACTTCGGCTGTTCAAATCTCACCGGCTCAAGGTTGACTCAGCCTTCCATCCTTCCGAGGTGGGTAAAATGAGAACCCGGATTGTTGAGGGTGATATGCTGACTCTGTAAACCGCTTAGAGAGAGCTGAAAGCCCTATGAAGCGGTATATAAGTCTAACTGCTATTGCTATTGCTATTAAATGCACCCCTTTTTCCCCTCCAGCAGAGAGACTCCTGGGAACAAACTGTGCCGGACAACCTTGGTCAGCTGGAGGCCTGTGCAGAATCTCTCCAAGTAGCTCCAATCTCCAGCTGCCTTTCAGCTCATGAGGCGGGGACAGCTTCCCACTGCAGAAACCCCAACTGGAATTTACCCCTCTCTGGAATCCAGTCTTATTCCTTCCACCCTCTCGAAGACGTCCACTACCCGGCTGTTTTCTCCGCCTCGTCAAATTCGCCCTTCTCCTCTTTGATGGCTGCTGCGGCCAATGACCTCCCTGGGCTCAAGATGCTTCCGGGGTCTTCTGAGGAGCCTTCAGATGCAGCCGCTCTCCAGGAGAGCAGTTCCTTCTGGCCCAAGGAAGACCCAAGTCCTCTCTGGGGGTCTTACGAGGAACGAAGGACTTACTGAGCAGAAGGGAGACCCAGCCGAGACTTTGTGTGTTGTTTAAGGCACTGCCACAGATGTTGAATTTGGAAGGTGGGCTGAGCACTACACTCAGTGGGATTCCAATTTTTTTACTACCAGTTCTGTGGGTGTGGCTTGGTGGGCGTGGCAAGGCTTGGTGGGCGTGGCAAGGGAAGGATACTGCAAAATCCCATCTCAGGGTTCCAAATAGCATCCGAAAGTAACTCAGAGTCCAAGGCAAAGTATTCCTCAAAGTTCCAATTTATTAAGAGAGCCATGTTGGCACGTTGTCATAACTATGAGCCAGTTGCCAAGCATCTGGATTTTGATCCAATGACCATGGAGATGCTGCAACAGTCATAAGTGTGGAAAAATGTCAAATCATTTTGTTCAGTGCCGTTGTAACTTCGAACACTACAAGTTGTTTAAATTGTTGTAATTCGAGGATTAAAGTAAAGGTAAAGGTTCCCCTCGCACACATGTGCTAGTTGTTCCTGACTCTAGGGGGCGGTGCTCATCTCAGTTTCAAAGCTGAAGAGCCAGCGCTGTCCGAAGACGTCTCCGTGGTCATGTGGCCGGCATGACTCAATGCCAAAGGCGCATGGAACGCTGTTCCCTTCCCACCAAAGGTGGTTCCTATTTTTCTACTTGCATTTTTTACATGCTTTTGAGCTAATAGGTTGGCAGAAGCTGGGACAAGGAACGGGAGCTCACTCCATTACGCGGTGCTAGGGATTCGAACCAACCTTTTTGATTAACAAGCAACACTGCGTCCCTAAGTTGAGGATCACCTCTACACTATAAAACCCCCCATGAAGGGTCCCATTGCTATCTTTTCATGGATGTGGGGGCAGCCTGTAGCACCCATTTTCCAAAACTAGGGCATGAAGGACATCTTCGAAACACAAGCAGAAGAGAAACAGGTACTGACAGAAAGCATGGTGTGGCCACAAGATGGAGCTGCACATACAAACATCCCACATGTAATTTGCCTTCAGCAATGCCATCACCGTCCTTCTCGAACCGACCCCTGGCAAAACACCAGCTGTTTCCTCTTTGCACTCCTTAAATCTCTGCCAGGGGTGAAATTCAGCCGGTTCTGACAGCTTCTGGAGAACCAGTAGCAGAAATTTTGAGTAGTTCCGAGAACCAGCAAATACCATCTCTGGCTGGCCCCAGAGTGGGGAGGGAATGGGGATTTTGCAGTATCCTTCACCTGGAGTGGAGAGGGAATGGAGATTTTGCAGTATCCTTCCCCCTGGAGTGGGGAGGAAATGGAGATTTTGCAGTATCCTTCCCCTGGAGTGAGGTGGGAATGGGGATTTTGCAGTATCCTTCCCCTGGAGTGGGGAGGGAATGGAGATTTTGCAGTATCCTTCCCCTGGAGTGGGGAGGGAATGGAGATTTTGCAGTATCCTTCCCCTGGAGTGAGGTGGGAATGGAGATTTTGCAGTATCCTTCCCCTGGAGTGGGGAGGGAATGGAGATTTTGCAGTATCCTTCCCCTGGAGTGAGGTGGGAATGGGGATTTTGCAGTATCCTTCCCCTGGAGTGGGGAGGGAATGGAGATTTTGCAGTATCCTTCCGCTGGAGTGGGGAGGGAATGAAGATTTTGCGCTATCTTTCCCCTGGAGTGAGGTGGGAATGGGGATTTTGCAGTATCCTTCCCCTGGAGTGGGGAGGGAATGGGGATTTTGCAGTATCCTTCCCCTGGAGTGGGGAGGGAATGGAGATTTTGCAGTATCCTTCTCTTGGAGTGTGGAGGGAATGGGGATTTTGCAGTATCCTTCTCCTGGAGTGTGGAGGGAAAGGGGATTTTGCAGTATCCTTCCACTGCCATGGCATAAGGTCTCCTGCTTGAGCAGTGGGTTGGACTAGATTAGAAGGCATCTAAAGACCCTTCCAGCTGTAGGATCCTAGGATTGTATTCTCCCAAACACTTGAAGGCAGGACAAGAACTAACTGGTGGAAGATCATTCAAGAGAGAACCAACCTAGAACTAAGGAGAAAATTCCAGACAATTAGAACAATTAATCAGTGGAACAACTTGCCTCCAGAAGTTGGGTGCTCCATCACTGGAGGTTTTCAAGAAGAGATAGGACAATCATTTGTTTAAAATGGTATAGAGTCTTCTGCTGGAGCAGGGAGTTGGACTAGGAGACCTCCGAGGCCCTTTCCAACTCTATGATTCTATTCTGGCCAGACACCATAACAAGGGCAGCCCCCTTAAGCAAATTATTTCTCAACACAAAGACGCCTTCTTCTTGCCACATTGTCTTTTGGTTTGCGGTTGCTGTGAACTTATCTCATCAAACCATGGTTAGTGCAACGGTCGAGCCTGGAATCTTATTCCTCTTGTAAGGACGCCAACCTAGGAACACGAAGGGAAGAATCGACTCTGTGCTCCAATTAAATTTCTCCCAACAGTCCTGTAAAGAGAGCACTTTCCCCCTATTCCCCGTAACTAAAATCATTATTTTTTTAAAAAAAATCAAGCTAACATAAAGCTATAATCCACTCAAATGCTTTCCCCACTTATCTCGATGCCCTATAAATACGATGGATATTAGCTCTTACAATTCCCAGCTTAATGCAAGCAAAAATTTCTGGCAGTTATGGTTCATTGCTTCTGGAACGGACCATAACTTTCATATTACTTGACATTGGCTTGAAACCAACCCTTCCTTCAATCTTGAAGTGATGGTTACCACTGAATCCATCTGGGTTTGATCTAAGGACCACCACCAAGATGAGGGGAAAATATTCCTTTGGATTCATTCATTCATTCATAGGCCACCCTAATTTCCCTTCTATCTGGTCCATGCTGGCCTGGTAGCATAGACCAGGGGTGAAATGCTATGGGTTCGGGCCAGTTTGCCCGAACAGGTAGTAAAAAAATGCTATTGGTTCACAGAATCAGTACTAAAAAATAAGTTTAAGGGTTTTTTAAAAGTTGTGACTATCACACGTCACACAGCTGATCTTCGGAACTTTATTTATTTATTTTTAAGCATTTTTTAAAAAACTACAGGTTCTCCGGAAATGCGGAGGCTAGGCCAAAAATGGGGGGTAGGGGGTGCTGAGAAAGAAAGAAAGAAAGAAAGAAGGAAGGAAGGAAGGAGGGAGGAAGGGAGGGAGGAAGGAAGGAAGGAAGGAAGAAAGAAAAGAGAAAGAGAAAGAAGGAAAGAAAGAAAGAAGGAAAGAAAGAAAAAGAAAGAAAGGGAGGGAGGGAAAAAGGATAGGAAGGAAGGACTACAAACTTGCAGCTTCAAAGGATAATCCAGGGCTGGAAGGGACCTGGAGGCCATCTAGTCCAACCCTCTTCCAGCAGCACATTGTTAAAGTGGGTTTCTGTCTTTTGATCCCCCAGTTACATGATTACATAGCCCACCCAGTCACATGACCCCCCCCACCAAGCCATGCCCCACCAAGCCACGCCCCACCAAGCCACGCCCCACCAAGCCACACCCACAGAACTGTTAGTAAGCACTTTAGTGTCTAGGAAAGATGTTACGCCACCTGAACATCTGTGGGGAAGCCAGGCTGAAGCCATGAAGTAGAAGTCCCTGTGTAGTTACTGTCCAACAAGACTCTGGCTTCTCCACTCCCTCTCCAGATGTTCAATGCCAGCAAAGGGAATGATGATCTGGGACGCCCTGGGATCAAAGGTGATTTGGGAACGGGCGAAAATATCTTAGGATAGTTCTTAATTTCTCTGCGAGGCGAGACGTTGCATTCTCTGCTCCAGCCAGCAGGTGGAGGTCTTGGCTAAAGGATCCTGGATTCCTGGCAAGGGACCAGCTCCAGTTTAGCCACAGGGGGCTCTCTCTCTGCAGACATTGCCCAGCGCCCACCTTGAATGGGGCGGCGGCTCTTTTATGCCCCCTTCCCGAATGGTCTGCAAAGACTCTATCATGCCTTGAACAGAGAGAGAGACACACACACCCCCAGCCAAACAAACCGCACCACCTGTGAAGGATTTCGGATGCTGAGAACTGCTGGGACACCCGGTGGAATTCCCAGCACCTTCACACCAGGTTGTGTTCATGGGGGCTTTGGAGGACCTTCATGAAGTCCCCCCCCCCCGAGGAGCATTTTGGGAAAGAGCCGTTTTCGCTCCCAGGTGCTCCCTTGCACACTTTCAACCATCGTGCAGTGCTGGAGAAAATGTTTCTGTACCTCAACATAGTCGGCTGCATCTAAGGCTGTGGGGGGGCAACTGAGGAGTCAGGGCAGCTGGATCTGTGGGTGGAGAAGATACCCGTCCCAGGATCACAACAGCCCTCCAGACCAGGGACTTTGGTCGAAGTAGGCAAGGCTCCAGTTGACCCGTTTCCCAGAAGGAGAGAAGGAGCTGGGGCCCTTTGGTGGATGGGCTGGCATTTAACCACATTGCTTGGAACACTCCCTTGTTTGATGTCTTAATATACGGAAGTGTAGAAATAGAATGTTTGGTCAAGGGCCAATAAAAATGTGAAATACACACCCTTGGTGTAGTCCAGAGATTGAAGGCTTTATTGCAACCAAGACAGAAAAGGAAGGAAGGAAGGAAGGAAGGAAGGAAGGAAGGAAGGAAGGAAGGAAGGAAGGGCAAAGAGAGGAAAGAAGGAGGGAAGGAAGGAAGGGAGAGGGAGGGAGGGAGAGGAAGGAAGGTGAGACAAAGAGAGGAAGGAAGGGGGAGGGAGCGAGGAAGGAGAGGCAAAGAGGAAGGAAGGGAGAGGGAGGAAGGGAGACGAAGGAGAGACGAAGGAAGGAAGGAAGGAAGGAAGGAAGGAAGAAAAAGAAGAAGGAAGGGAGGAAGGAGAGATGAAGGAAGGAAGGAAGGGAGAAACAGAAGAAGGAAGGGAGGGAGAGAAAGGAAGAAAGGTGAGACAAAGAGAGGAAGGAAGGGGGAGGGAGGGAGGAGAGACAAAGAGGAAGGAAGGAAGGAAGGCGGATGAGGTCTAAAAAGCTAATTTCTAAGCCTTGTTTCCGCCAAGCAAGTGCACCAATGTTCTTCCTTATGATCTCCTTTTATGATCAGATTCAAACTCCACCAGGTTCTTCAGATATTGACCACACCACGGACAGCCAGAAAGAGGGAGGATGAGGAGGACATCCAAATCTAAAGCTGGAACTCCAGGCCCAAAGCTTCCACCTCCGCCCTGCCCTCTTCAGCATTCTTCCGAGGGGCTTCCTTGCCTTCTTTCTTCTCCTCAAGGTCCTGTTCCAACTTGCAAGAATGGAAAGCAACCTCAGCCAGCTGGCTTCACGATTGACACCCCCCCCTTACTCCCCCCCCCGCCAACCAGCTCTTCAGGCTGTTGCGACATCTCTTTGGAGGCCTTTATCAAGCCAAGTTTGGCCAGGAAAATCACCGCCGCAAAAAACAAAAAAAGGCATTCCAGCCATCCCGGACTTCGCCCCCAAGACAAGTGGATTCAGGAAGGGAGGCAGGTGGAGCAGAGCTGGGTGGCCTGGGCTTGTCTGGGGCAGATTCTCTCTCGATAAGAGTCCTCCTCTGCCTGCAATCTGCAATTTGAGCACTGCCCCCGTTTTCTGTTGCCAGCAACCGCCTGCAGGACACGCAAACACACAGCCACACAGGCTGGAAGCCCAGGCATTAGCAGGCAGCTGATTCTTCCTTTCGGCTTTTGGTTGTAGAGACCCCAGTCTTGCACTGAGTGGCGTCCTTCTAAAACACGGTGCCCCAATCTTCACAACTTTAAGAAAGATCGGCCTGCAAAAATTGTGGGTGCTCCAACAATGGAGGTTTTTAAGAAGACACAGCACAACCATTTCCTTCCTTCCTTCCTTCCTTCCTTCCCTCCTTCCTTCCTCCCTTCCATCCTTCCTTCCTTCCTTCCTCCCTCCCTCCCTTCCTTCCATCCTTCCTTCTCCATCACTGGAGGTTTTTAAGAAGAGAGTGGACAACCATTTCCTTTCCTCCTTCCTTCTTTCCTTCTTTTCTTCTTTCCTTCTTTCCTTCTTTCCTTCTTTTCTTCTTTTCTTCTTTCCTTCCTTCTCCATCACTGGAGGTTTTTAAGAAGAGATTGGACAACCATTTCCTTCCTTCCTTCCTTCCTTCCTTCCTTCTTTCCTTCTTTCCTTCTTTCCTTCCTTCTCCATCACTGGAGGTTTTTAAGAAGAGATTGGACAATCATTTCCTTCCTTCCTTCCTTCCTTCCTTCCCTCCCTCCCTCCCTCCTTCCTTCCTTCCTTCCTTTCTTCCTTCTCCATCACTGGTTTTTTTAAAGAAGAGACTGGATAACCATTTCATTCTTTCCCTCCCTCCCTCCCTCCTTCCTTCCTTCTCCATCACTGGAGGGTTTTGAGAAGAGATTGGACAACCATTTGCCTGAAATGGTATAAGATTTCCTGCTTGAGCAGGGGGTTGGACTAGAAGATCTTCAAGGTCCCTTCCAACTCTGTTATTCCGTTAAGATACCCATGGCATCCAGTCCTATGCATACTCACGCTGGATTTTTTCTGAAATTTAGAGAGGATTATTTCCAACTTTGGCAACTTTTGATATTCCAAGAATTAGGATTCCCTGGTTTAGGTTTTGGAAAAAGTCAATTTACATTCAACCATTTTTACCTCTTGGGAATGACTCAAGTTTAGAAGATACTATTTAGATCAGTGGTAGTCAACCTGGTTGACTAGTGGGCGTTCCAGCTTTCATGGAGGGCGGTAGAGGTTTGCTGTAACTCTGCTTTACAAATTTTATAAAGTAAAGTTACTTCCCTACTTTATAAATCACCATTACTGTGGAACCGGTGGGCGGTTAGAAAATTTTACTACTAACAGAGATGCAAAAGTGAGCGGTAGGTATAAAAAGGTTGACTACCCCTGATTTAGATTCTAAACCAGGGTTCTTCAAACTTGCTACTTTAAGACCTGTGAACTTCAACTCCCAGAATTTTCCAGCAAGTCATGCTGGTTGGGGAATTCTGGGCATTGAAGTCCACAGGTTTTCAAATTGCCAAGATTGGAGGCCCTGCCAAAAATGATCTCATAAGAGCTACAATAAATGTCCAGTCTCTTCCCACTCCGCATCCTCTAAATCAGTCAGACTACAATTCCCATTATCCCCAGCTAGCATGATTGTTTGGGGTGATGAAACCGTAGCCCAATAGATCTGGGAAGAGGAGAAAAATTTTGCATAATCTCCCAAGAGTTTCCACCTCATTTCTGAAACTGGAAACCAAAAGAAAATACCACTGAAGTTCTAAGCTGGTGAGGTCAACTTTCCCCATGTGAAAAATAGCATTTAATTCCAACAGTCTTTGTCTTTTCTGCTTCCTCTTCAAATAAAAAAAAACAACCTCTTCTGTTTGGAATAAAATTGTCCATCTCCCTCTGCTAGCAAAAAAAAAAAAGAGGAATATTTTCTTATTTGGACATTCATCAATCCAGAACATGTAGTTTGACTTTTGCAATTTAAACAGCAGATCTTTCTGTTAGAAACTTTCATATATTTGAGACCTCCAAACATACTGCTTAGGAAGGAAAAATAAATGCCCCCATTTTCAATCAATGCTGCTTTTTCGGAAAAGGGAAAACCAAAATACACCACATCCTCTGAAAACAGATTTATGTTAAGGCTTCTGAGAATATGCAAATTGCATCCATTTTTGCTGGTAGGATATTTATTAATAAAGTTTTTTCCCCCCCTATTGCACATTTTTGGTTTTTATTTGTTGTTTTTACTTATTCTTGCTGGCCTTCCAGAGTTACCTTTGATGGGATGGGCTACCCTGTTTCCCTGAAAATAAGACCTCCACGGATAATAAGCCCAGTCGGGATTTTGAGCGCATGAGCTAAAATAAGCTCTCCCCAAAAATATTGCAACACAGCAGCAGCCATGAGGTGACCACACTCGCCGCTTCCTGCACCGAAAAAATAATAAGACCTCTCCGAAAATAAGGCCAAGTGCTTATTTTGGGGAGTCAAAAGAAAATAAGACCCTGTCTTATTTTCAGGGAAACACGATAATATATAAATTTGATCGATCGATCAATCAATCTTTCTCATACCACTACCAGAACTCCAGGTTAAAATTTGCAGGCCTCCTTTAAACTTTATTATTAATTTTTTTTTAATTTTTAATTTAAAACAAGTACAACATCTTTCTTTACATGCTATAGAAAGTGTGTCAGTCGGTCACAAATAAACTTTCGTGCATCTCCTCCACAGTCAACAAACATAACTCATGTTAACTCGAGCATTTTAACTCAAATATTCATACATATCACCATCATCATATATCCATTTTCATTTGACTGTAATTATTATTTAAAAATATTAATAAAAATAATAATCTTAAACAATACATGCCCACACCAGTGGGGAAAAGGCCTCCTTTAAACTTTCGCAGCAAATTATTACAGGTCAGGAATCCATAGGACGAGGCAGCCCTCGTTTTAAAAATCGTTTTAGATTTTACATTCTATCTTGTTCTAGATTCGAAGGTTCTTATTTTAGAGAGGAACAGTTGTGGGCACCCCCAGTAATTTATAAATCTCTTAGGTCTCTTCCAGCACCTCTCTTCCCCATTCAAGAGTTTCAAATATCTATTTGACAGTCTCTGAATTTTAAGGGGTGCCCGAGCCCCACCCCACCCCAAACTGCCCTCTCCATTGGTAAAATCCTTCCGGTTACTTTCTCACACTTCTCCAGTGTCATATAACCCTTTTCAGATTATGCACAGTTTTATTTTTTTTATTTAAAAAAGGAGAAGAACGTAGCATTTCAACTTGCAAAAGATGCTCTGGGAGAATATAACCATGGCCGAAAAAGAATCACATCATGAATTCAGCTATCTCCATCTCTTTATCTCCAGTTGGAAATATTTGTCGAAGCCTTTATTTTTTCCCCCCCAACAAAACAAAAATTGAATCAGGAACAATGGCCAAATTATATTCATGGTAGATCATTAACAACGCAGGCTGGGCTTTTCGTTGACTCAGCTGTCCCTTAGAAAGGCTCCTTCTAAGGAAGGATGGGAGGAAAAAGGCATGAAAGAATCCAGATTCAAAATTTAGAAATTTTTTCCTCTGGAGTTGAAATCAACCTTGAGATAGCAAGGCCCGAAGAGGAGGGGTGGGTGGAAATAGGCAACTTTTTGAAGACAGGAGACTCCCACAATACAAATTGGAGTAGAGGTTGCAAAAGAAAAGTTTAAAAATCACACCTACATTGGAGAAAAGAAGGGGGGGAGTTAGGCAGAAACTGGGGGACACATCAAACACCCCAAAACTCACAGCAGGTCCCACATTCACCCACAGTTGTTGCTTGCAATGTTATTTTCCTGTCCACTCCCACTTCCCTCTTCAAGGCCTTCTTTGTCCACAATTGCATCAAGCAGGCCCCCCAATGCACCCCAATTCCTCAGATCTCCCCAAACTTTGTCAGGGAAGCATTATCAGGTGTCGGGGGTCCACGGAAGTGCCAGGGAAGGTCTAGAATTCAGCACCTGTGAACTTATGGGTCCTCTTTGGGGGCGTCTGCCTCGTTTGGGGCCGGGGAGCTAAAAAGCTGGACAGGACCCCCAAGGGGGGGTCCCAGGAAGATATGGCCGGTGGATTTTGTTCCCCCAGACCCTGTCCTAGATGGGGCAATGCTAGGTTTTCCTCCAAGAGAGTCCATTTTCTGAAGCCTTTGAATATTCAAATTGAAACTATCGCGCAATCCTTGATTGTCAAATCAATGGATTCTGGAGGTTTTAAATACTTGGCTTGTAGGGAGAAAAATTCAAACTTATATCCGTAGGTATAAAAGATTAATATTGTTTGTCTCCCAGTCAAGAGCTGCAGCAAGGCTTTGGAATTCTTTTTTAATCCCAAAATTCCTCTTTTCTTGCATGTTTTCCTTCTGCTTTAGCTTCTAGCTGTGTGTCCTTGATTTGGTCACCGTTTGGGGTAGAAAGGCAATTGCTCCATTTTCTGCTCCTGAAGAATGTCAGGTAAGTCAAAATTGAATCTTGGGTGTGTTTTTTTTGGGGGGGGGTGTTTGGGTCAGAGTCCTTCTCTCCAGTATCTTTTGGGATGGCTTGCCTTTAAAGGATTTTTTTAAGAAATAAAAAAAGAGAAAAAGAAGGGAGAGAAAGGGGAAATCAGAGGGAGAGATTCCCAAATTCGCAGAGCAATGAAGTAGAATGATTTTAAGGGCATGCATGTTAAACCAAATCCGGTGTAAACTCATATACATAAAATCCACAAGCACACACACACATGCACTCACATACACACACCCAGTGCCGCTGCACCAGGGCTGAGCAGGGGAACACAGCCGGCCGTTCCCAGCTGTGAATGCTCTGGAATGTGGCTACTCCAAAGATGGTTGTTGAAACCACTCTTTGGGGGGGGAGAGGAAGGGGAAAAAAGAGAAGAAGAAGAAGAAAAAAAACCACCGTGAAGTTATGTGGCTAATTCTTAATCCGCCTGGTTAAAACGTGCATTATTATTTTTTTCCAAAAACGTAAGAACTGAATTTCTGGCATTTCAGGCTGGGAAAAGCGGGGTTGCAATTTTTTATTTTTATTTTTAGTGTGTGTGTGTTGTATGCGCGCGGCAATGTGTACACCCCCAAAACCCCAACCCAACTGAATTGCAATTTTAATCAAGAAGGGATGAGCGCTTCCATCCGACGCCCCAAAATACTGGCGTTGGAAAGAAAAGGCGCAAAAGAGAAGGAAGGAAGGCGCCCCTCCCTTTTTGAGGGTGCTCAAAAGAGACCCCCTCCCCGCCAACCCGAGGCTCCCCACCCCCACCCCTCCCGGGCGCGATGCTTCCGACGGCCAGCCGCGGCGCTGCCGCGCGGCGGACGCTCCTAACGCGCAAAGTGGTTGCGCGCAGCTGGCTCGTTCTTACGACTGCTGCCGGGACGCGATTTTGGCGGCACCTGCTTCGTGTCTGGAGCCGTTTTCGGGGAGCCGGGAGAGGCGTGCAAAAGGGCAGGCGGTGGGGGACGTGCGAGGCGTGTTTGGGGGTGCGACTGGCGGAGGGGAAGGTGGGCAGCGGGGGGGCGGCAGGAGGGCGAAAGGAGACCCTTTCCAGGAGGAAAGCGCAGCCTGAAAGTTTGCGCCGCTGACGACGGCTCCTCCAGCGCCTCTCCCTCTGGTCCTGCCCGGGGAAAGCGAGGAGACGTCCCCTCGCGGAGACGTCCCCTCGCGACCCCCGACCAGGACCGGTCAGGTGTGCGCCAGCCTCTCCGCGCGCAAAGGCTGCGGGGCGCTCTCCAAAGGGCGTTGGTGCTGGCTTTAGCCTTCCCGACGGCGCCGGGACTCCGCCGCCTTAGCCAGCCCACTCGGGAAGGCACCGTGGCGCCCTCCGGCTGCCCCACTCGGAGCGCAGCAGGAGCGGGGCCAAATCTTGCGCCCCTCCCATCCTTGGCACCATCCGGGTGCTGCTGCGGCTGTTGCCGGTCCTGCGCCCGCCGCAGCCTTCGGGACGCCATTTGCACATGCGGGGCGGGGGGGGGGGTGTCTCTCCGCTTGCAACCCAGTCCTCCGGCAGTGGCCCCTCCGGATATTCCCATCCCTGGAGGGAATGCAGAGACCCCTACCCACCCAAAAAGGCCAGCCTTTCTCTCTCCCTCCAGCCTTCCTTCTTCTTCCCCTCCTCCGATCCCAGATGTGGAACCGCCGGCCGGCCGCCTGCCTCCCCTCGCCCCTTTCTCTCCCCCCCCCAAGAAACGAGCGTGCAGTTCACTCACAGAGACCGGGCGCTGCGACACCACCCAGAGGCGGTCAGACCCCCTCTTCGCTCCGGCGTCAAATCGCAGGACGAGGGGGCTGAAAGCGCAGAGGAGGCGAAACTACACTACCCAGGGTACCTTGGGGAGGGGGGAACAAACCCAGATGGTCCCGACCTCCCCCCACCCCGCACCTCCCCAGGGGAATCTCTTTCCAACAAGCTTATGCAACCTGCACCCCCCCCCCCCGCCAGTCCTGGCCACAGAACCAAGACAGGCCCACCATAAATTGCCCACCTTGGGTTGAGAGCCACGGGTTATCTAAGCGCCAATTCAAAAGACCAATAAATGGCAAAGAATGCTATGTTTAAGGATTTGGGCTGAATGGGTTCTGAATAAATCACACTGAAAGGGCAAATCTGGTCTAAACACACACACACACACACCCCACACACAACAACAACTGTTAAAACTGCCTGTGATTGTACATTACAATGAGTGCTTTTGAAATTGTTCTTAACGGGGTCTCAGTTAGAGATGAACAGTGGATAAGAAAATTGCCACCCACCCCATTTGCTAAGGGATCCAGCCAAGAAACGTCTGGTTGTGTGAGCGTGCACGCACGCAAGTGTGCAAGAGACTCAACACAGCCAAGCAGGTCTAAAGTGGGGGGGGGGGGAGTCTAAGAGAATTAATCTCCCCCCCCCCACTCATGGCAGTGAAAATTGAATAAAATCACGGAGCCCATCCGTGGTTGTTGCTATGAAAGAGCCCATCCTGTGTTTGGGCGAAAGGATAGGATCCCAACAGACAACACATCTTTATATATAATAAGGTGATGAATGGGGCACCTAAATTATTTGAGGGAGGGGAGGCTAGGGAATAAAAGGAGGAATTAAACTCTAGCACTGGCGTCCCCAAATTTGGCAACTTTTAAGACCTGTGGACTTCAACTCCCAGAATTCTCCAGCCAGCTTCTGAGCTGGCTGGAGAATTCTGGGAGTTGAAGTCCACAAGTCTTAAAGTTGCCAAGTTGGAAGACCTAACACTTCCTGGTGTAAGAAGAACCGAAGAATTTTTATTTTAAGAGAGAGATTCAGCGAATGGGTGGGGAGTAAGAACATTTGGCTGTTGATAAACCGGGAACACAATTCACTCCCCTTCTCGTTTCCCTGTTGTGGAGTGGTGTCCAAAGTGCCAGCTTGATTCGAAAGCAGAGATTTAAAGAGGGCAAGTGGAATATGTGCTTGAAATGTTCCCCTCGGGGATTTCTTTTCAAATGCGCGCTGGGGAATCTCAGTAAAAACACAATGCAGGACTGGGAAGTAATCCTGCTGAGCTCCTCTTAATCTCCCTACAAAAGCTCATTAACAAAAAAAAACAAAAAACTTGGCAACTTTTCCCTTTTAAAGAATTCAGTTGGTCTCAGTCTAAATCCTGCTGCTGAAGCATTCGGGCCCGTCTGGCGTTTCCCTGTGCTTGGAGATCCAAGTTCAAATCCACCCTTCGCTTTAGACACGCCCTGGGTGAATTGGGGGTATGTTTTCTCAGCTGGCCCAAATTCTTTGGAGGGTGTTATTTTGGGGATGAATGAAAGGGAGGTCCCAGGGTGTGAATTCATGCAGGAAAGACAGAATGTCAGAAGGAAGGAAGAGAAGGGAAGGAAAGGAAACAGAAGGGGGGGAAGAGAAGGGAGGAAGGAAGGCAAAAGATTCAATTTCAATTTAATAAAATTTGTATGCCGCCCACTCGCTTGGGACTCTGGGCGGCTTACAGGCAAGATAAAAAAAAACATTTAAAAATTAAAATCAAAGATACAATTATTAAAATGACCCACCATCCATCCTGTCTAAGTGGGGCTGGATATTGATCAACAGCCCCAGGCCTGCCAGAACAGCCAGGTCTTGGTGGCTTTATGGAAGGCCGGGAGAGTAGGAAGGGTCCGGATCTCTACAGGTAGATCGTTCCATAGAAAGAAAGGATGAAGAAAGGATGAATGGAAGGAAGGAAGGAAAGGAAAGGAAAGGGGGGAAGGGAATGGAGGAAGAAAAGAGAGAAAGGAAAGGGGAAAAGAAAGGAAGGAAAGGAAATGGGAGGAGGAAGGGAAGGAAGGAAGGAATGAAGGAAGGGAAGGGAATGGGAGGGGGGAAGGGAAGGGAGGAAGGAAGGAAGAAAGAAAGGAAAGGAAAAGGTTGGGAAGGGAAGGGAGGAAGAAAGGAGAGAAAGGAAAGGGGAAAATAAAGGAAGGAAAGGAAATGGGAGGAGGAAGGGAAGGAAGGAAGGAATGAAGGAAGGGAAGGAATGGAGGGGGGAGAGGGAAGGGATGAAGGAAGGAAGGAAGAAAGGAAAGGAAAAGGTTGGGAAGGGAGGAAGAAAGGAGAGAAAGGAAAGGGGAAAAGAAAGGAAGGGAAGGAAATGGGAAGGAGGAAGGGAAGGAAGGAAGGAATTCCCCTGGCTGGGGAATTCTGTCAGTTGAAGGAACACATTTTAAAAGGTGACAAGTTTGAAAAACACCACTTTAATACAATGGGTAAACCTTGCCAAGTGTGGTTTATTTAATAAACTGTGGTTTATTAAACTGTGGATCGAAGCCAGAAGATGTCAGGGATGGTGTCATCACTTCTTCTTAACCAGAGTTGGCTTTCAAAGAAGCCACAGCCAGCTGTTTGCGTGCTTGGCGTGTTGCTCTTGGGAGAATGTGTGAGTGCTGACCGCTCCAGAACTCCAGGGCCCTGCTGAGTGTCTTGTCTCCGCCAAAAAGCTTTTTCCCCCCACGGTCTCCTTTCAGGGAAGGCGAAAATCTACCAGGGGGTCCGAGTGAAGATGACAGTGAAGGAACTTTTGCAGCAGAGAAGAGCCAAGCAGGCCACCCTGGCTGAATCCGTAAGCATTCCCCTCTTCCACTCTTTCCACCTTTGGATATTAAATGGGCCATTCTCAGTAGATCAGCTGTGGGGTTCTGGTTGCATGTTCAGTGCTATCATTAATGGGAGCAGTGATGATGTTACCTAGTTGGGTCATGAAATGTCTGCAAGAAAATAGCTAAGCTCAGAGAGCAATCAAGGACCCCACAGTAATCATGCTCCTCCTCCTCCTCCTCCTCCTCCTCCTCCTCCTCCTCCTCCTCCTCCTTTTCCTCCTCCTCCTCCTCCTCCCTGCAAACCCCACTCCCTTCTAGCACTGATAATGTTACCTAGTTGGGTCATGAAACATCTACAAGAAAATAACTAAGCTCAGAGGGCAATCTAGGACCCCACAGTAATCATCCTCCTCCTCCTCCTTCTCCTCCTCCTCCCCCTCCTCCTCTTCCTCCTCCTCCTCCTCCTCCTCTTTCTCCCTTCTAGCATTGATAATGTTACCTAGTTGGGTCGTGAAATGTCTGCCAGAAAATAACTAAGCTCAGAGGGCAATCAAGGACCCCACAGTAATCATCATCATCATCATCCTCCTCCTCCTCCTCCTCCTCCTCCTCCTCCTCCTCCTCCTCCTCCTCCTCCTCCTCCCTGCAAACCTCACTCCCTTCTAGCACTGATGATGTTACCTAGTTGGGTCATGAAACATCTACAAGAAAATAACTAAGCTCAGAGGGCAATCTAGGACCCCACAGTAATCATGCTCCTCCTCCTCCTCCTCCTCCTCCTTCTCCTCCTCCTCCTCCTCCTCCCTGCAAACCCCACTCCCTTCTAGCACTGATGATGTTACCTAGTTGGGTCATGAAACATCTACAAGAAAACAATCACATTCAGAGAGCAACAAGGACTCCACAGTTCAACCCTGAGCTACGGAGATTCTCCTTTATCAGTAGATTTACTTGTCTCCTACTACGCATCAAATACATTCTTTGGTGGCTTTCAAAAAAAAAGGCGCCATTTTTCCTTCATGCTTTCTTCAGCTTTCGAAGCCTCGATGCTTCAACCAAGCGCCCTCTTAGCAGACTGCAGCCCCCCCCCCCCATGGCATCTCCATGTTCTTCCTTGGCTTTCTTCCAATTGCCCCACAACTTGATGAACAAGGATTTTCCTTCCGACCCTCCCTTAAAAGAGGGAACAGCTGGAGAGGTTCTCCTGGGTGGATCTGGCCAAGAAGAGGTTGCAGAGATCCATTTTTTTTCTTCTTCTGCAACCTGCAACCTTCCCATGGATCTGTTAAACACCCAGGGCTGATCTCAGGGCGAATCTGCCTGCGGTTCCTCATTGCTACTCTCCCCGCCAAGCAGGGAAATGATCCAGCCCTTGGTCTCCAACTGCAGTGTTTGTTCACCTGCCAGAGAGCTCTGCTTGATGCTTCTTTCCCTTGTTTGTCTTCTCATCTGGAGGAGAATTTCAAAAGGTCCTTTTGGAAAACCAAAGGGTTGTTTCAATTCTTTCCGAATCCAGCCAGAGTGTGTGGGTAAATCTCCCCCTCCCTCCTCTCCTTTCCTCTGGATTGGTCATGGTGGTGGGTGGGTTGCCTTGGGAAGGTGGGGATGGAATTCACACTTGGAGGGGAGGGGGTTCCTTGTGGCCCTTTGTGACTCAGTGCGATGCATGGGTCCCAGCCCATTAGGTAAACTGAACCTCCGAGGACTCCTAGCTGAGTACAATGTGCAAACTTTGCCTGCCAAACGTAGGGGGGGGGCGGGGGAAATCCACCGGTGTGAAAGGCAGGGCAAACCAGGAGGAGGGAATAAACGAGGGAAAAGTCACCAGGGCATCAAAATCCTTTGGAGACCAACGCCTTCATTGTAACAAACCAGTTTTTCCCGCTGTTCCTTGTTCCCTGGAAAAATCAGTTCCTGTTCTCTCCCACGAAAAGCACATCAGGGTGGAGTAAAGAGGTATTAGAATAGAATAACAGAGTTGGAAGGGACCTTGGAGGTCTTCTAGTCCAACCCCCTGCTTAGGCAGGAAACCCTACACCACCTCAGACCGATGGTTGTCCAATCTCTTCTTAAAAACATCCAGTGTTGGAGCATTCACAACTTCTGGAGGCAAATTGTTCCACTGGTTAATTGTTCTCCCCTTGGTTGATCTTCTCTGCACTCTTTCTAGAGTCTCCACATCTTTTTTTTACATCGTGGCGACCGAAACTTTTTACCCCAATGTTTCTCAGTCTCGGCAACTTTAAGATGTGTGGACTTCAACTCCCAGAATTCCCAGAATAGCTGGCTGGGGAGTTCTGGGAGTTGAAGTCCACACCTCTTAAAGGGGCCACATTTGAAAAACTCTGCTCTGGCCAGGTCGGAAATTCTGTCTCCTGCAGTATCTTCCTCGTCTGCTCACCATCTTGAAAGGTGTTTCCTTCCGTGTGTCTCCTTTGACGCCTTGGCTTTCAACCTTGGCAAGGACAGGAGCTGAAAAGTAAAGGCAGAACGTTCTAGCGAGGCTGCACTGCAAACATTTCAAGAGAAATGTCTATATAGGTGCGGAAACATTTTACTCCGGTTTTTGAAAATTGCCCCTTGGGTTTCCTGAGCAGAAGGGCCTTGTGTTCGATTCAAGTATTTCTGGAGTTTGAAATATTTCAGTTATTGTTTCTCACATAAAAGAAGTTACTAACAAAACGAGCAAGCAAGAAATCTTGCCTGGATGTGATTCACTTATACATACATGTTATTTTCCTTTCCTTTCCCATCCTTCTTCTATCTTCCTTTCCTTTTACTTCCCTTCCTTTTTTCCCTTCCTTTTCCTTTCCTTTCCTCCCTCTTTCCTTTCCTCCCTCTTTCCTTCCTTTCCTTTCCCTTTCCTTCATTTCCTTTCCTTTCCTCCCTTTTCCTTTCCTTCCTTTCCTCCCTCTTTCCTTTCCTCCCTCTTTCCTTCCTTTCCTTTCCCTTTCCTTCATTTCCTTTCCTTCCTTTTCCTTTCCTTCCTTTCCTCCCTCTTTCCTTTCCTCCCTCTTTCCTTCCTTTCCTTTCCCTTTCCTTCATTTCCTTTCCTTTCCTCCCTTTTCCTTTCCTTCCTTTCCACCCTCTTTCCTTTCCTCCCTCTTTTCTTCCTTTCTTTTCCCTTTCCTTCATTTCCTTTCCTTCCTTTCCTCCCTCTTTCCTTTCCTCCCTCTTTCCTTCCTTTCCTTTCCCTTTCCTTCATTTCCTTTCCTTCCTTTTCCTTTCCTTCCTTTCCTCCCTCTTTCCTTTCCTCCCTCTTTCCTTCCTTTCCTTTCCCTTTCCTTCATTTCCTTTCCTTTCCTCCCTTTTCCTTTCCTTCCTTTCCACCCTCTTTCCTTTCCTCCCTCTTTCCTTCCTTTCCTTTCCCTTTCCTTCATTTCCTTTCCTTCCTTTTCCTTTCCTTCCTTTCCTCCCTCTTTCCTTTCCTCCCTCTTTCCTTCCTTTCCTTTCCCTTTCCTTCCTTTCCTCCCTCTTTCCTTTCCTCCCTCTTTCCTTCCTTTCCTTTCCCTTTCCTTCATTTCCTTTCCTTCCTTTTCCTTTCCTTCCTTTCCTCCCTCTTTCCTTTCCTCCCTCTTTCCTTCCTTTCCTTTCCCTTTCCTTCCTTTCCTCCCTCTTTCCTTTCCTCCCTCTTTCCTTCCTTTCCTTTCCCTTTCCTTCATTTCCTTTCCTTTCCTCCCTTTTCCTTTCCTTCCTTTCCACCCTCTTTCCTTTCCTCCCTCTTTCCTTCCTTTCCTTTCCCTTTCCTTCATTTCCTTTCCTTCCTTTTTCTTTCCTTCCTTTCCTCCCTCTTTCCTTTCCTCCCTCTTTCCTTCCTTTCCTTTCCCTTTCCTTCATTTCCTTTCCTTCCTTTTTCTTTCCTTCCTTTCCTCCCTCTTTCCTTTCCTCCCTCTTTCCTTCCTTTCCTTTCCCTTTCCTTCATTTCCTTTCCTTCCTTTTTCTTTCCTTCCATTTCTTTCCTTTCCTCCCCTCCCTCCTTCCTTTGCTTTCTTCCCTCTTTTCTTCCTTTCCTTTCCCTTTCCTTCCTTTCCTCCCTCTTTCCTTCCTTTCCTTTCCCTTTCCTTCATTTCCTTTCCTTCCTTTTTCTTTCCTTCCATTTCTTTCCTTTCCTCCCCTCCCTCCTTCCTTTGCTTTCTTCCCTCTTTTCTTCCTTTCCTTTCCTTTTCCTTCCTTCCCGTTTTCCCCAAACTGCCCTCTCAAGATGCAGATTTTTTTAGACAGTGGAAGACCCCTTCCATTTAAAGGTTGCGGAGACCTGGGGGGAGCAAGCAGCCCTAAATTATATCTAGCCGAGGAATCACATGGACGAAGACCCCCAGATTAAATACACCCAAGGAAGGAACAACTTTCCTTCATACCTCTCAACAATTTATCTATTTTGGAGAGAAATCCTGGACTTACCTCTGCCATGTAAGGGGGGGGGGTGAAGGAAGCGGGTGGGGGCAGCGAGTCCTTCTCTGTTTTATTATGATTGGAGAGAAACAGCCCTAGATTTATTTTGCGTTGTTCCTTTTTATTCTCAGGTTTTCGGAGAATGCAGCGGAAATGTCCAAGCTGAGGAGGATTTTTCGCCTCCCTGCAAAGGTTGGTCCAAAACAGCCCCCCCCCCCAAATCTCCTCTCCCCAGCCAGCACCCACAAATGCGTGCACAAACACACCCTCCCCTCTTTCTTTCCCCAGCTCTCTAGACCTATTTTCCTATCCGTTTTCTTCTTGAAATCCTGACTTACGGCTGGGCACGGGGCATTTAATTGTGAAAATGGCCAATCCGCGTTGGGCAGCAGCTTGCTAAATGCAGATGAGCATCCAGCCTCTGTGTGTGTGTGTGTGTGTGTGTGTGTGTGTGTGTGTGAGAGAGAGAGAGAGAGAGAGAGAGGGAGAGAGAGGGAGAGAGAGGGAGAGAGAGGGAGAGAGAGAGATTGATTGATTCCAGCTGAATTTTTGGTGTGTTCTTTCTGGAGTGGATTTAAAGACACCCGCTGCGTTCATTCCCTTTTCCTCTTCTTGCTAGACTAATTTATTTTGGGGTGGGTTTGTTTAAAACCAGCCACGCTTTCTTTTATTTTTTTCCCTCCTTCGCAGCTGCTGTTTTCTCTCTTTCCTCCAGATACTCCCCAAAAGAAAACCGTCTTTTTATACCTCGTATCCGTTCTTTTGCGGGCCAACACAATGCTCCCGGGTGTAATAGGGCTTTAGCGCCAGATATGCAGGCATTTTTTCCTCCCAATTCTTAAGCCAGCAAAGGACGAAGCAACCTCTAATAATTGAAACTGGGCAGTTGAGTTAAGAAGCAGCAAATCTGGAGAGCAAATTTTGAGCTCTTTAGAGGAATTCTGCATAAGGAGGCATCGGTTTTCTTAAGCAGAGAAAGATAGAAATACGAAGGAAAAAATTAGTTCGAATAACGCCCTGAAAAATCTTTTGTCAGGCATACAGGTAGCTTCTCCCCAACTTACTTGGTGACGGGCACTGAAAAAATGCGACTTATGACCATTTTGCACACTTATAACCATTGCAACATCCCCATAGCCGCAAGTTCAAGAATTCAGATGCTTGGCAACTGACTCATAGTTATGACGGTGGCCATGTCCTGTGTGTGTGTGTGTGTTTGTGTGTGCATCACACAACCCCCTATTGTGACCTTCTCACAAGTCAGGTCAATAGAGAAGGCAGATTCACTTAACAACCGGCTTACTAACTTAACAATTCACATAACGACCGTGGCAAGAAATGGAGCCAAAGCCATTTAGCCATTGTCTCACTTAGTAACCGAAATTGGAGGCTCGGGGGGTGTTCGTAAGAGGAGGACGGACTGTATTTTTAATGCACATTTTTGCTAGGCCGAATGTTTCTGGATATTTGTTATTATTTGCCAGGCTAAAGAGCCGAGGTGGCGCAGTGGTTAAATGCAGCACTGCAGGCTACTGCTAGATCAGCAGTTCAGCGGTTCAAATCTCACCGGCTCAGGGTTGACTCAGCCTTCCATCCTTCCGAGGTGGGTAAAATGAGGACCCAGATTGTTGGGGGCAATATGCTGACTCTCTGTAAACCGCTTAGAGAGGCCTGAAAGGCCTATGAAGCGGTATATAAGTCTACTGCTATTGCTAACGTCTCTGCCAACATCTATTTCACAGCAGAGCTGAGTTTTCCTGCTTTGTTTTCTTTTTTAAGTTCCTTACCTCGATACGGCGCCTGAACCTTCCTTATCCAGCTGCTTGCAACCTTGGCCCTTCCAGAACGGGACTTCCTGCGAGGAAATTCCCAATTATTTGGAGCAGCTGGTAGATTCCTGCCTTCAAGCCGAGCCACCTCTGGAGGTACCCTTGGCCCTGGCCCAGGACCACCTGCCCTGCACACCTGAGAACTTCCAGCCAGCCCTCACCTGCCTGGTACGTGAGTTTCTGTATCTACAGAGTTGGAGGGGGAGGTTCCCAAATTGATATCGCCCGGAGAAAGGACTTGCTTAGGTGCGAGAGAAGGGAGGCAGGCAGGGGTGGGTTTCTCGCCCCGTTCCAACCGGTTCGGTTGGAACGAGGCCGGCGGCGTCCTCGCGCACGTGTGCGGCGTCCTCGCGCGCAGCGCACGCATGCGTACTAGCGTCTGTGCGATGCTCCAGCTGCTCCTGGAGGATCGCGCAGGCGCTGTATGCGTCCTGCGCATGCGTGGAAGCGCAGAATTCGTCAAAACCGGGTAAGGAGCGGGCGCGGGTGCGCGCGCGCGGGCGTGGGGAAGGGCCTTCACCGTTCCCGGAAGTTACTTACTTCCGGGTTCGGCGACCAACCGGATCGCAGGGACCGCTGCGAACCGGTTGAAACCCACCCCTGGTGGCAGGTGGGTAAAAGTATTGTAGGAAGTTAAAAACCCACCCCTCTCCTAGAAAAATGAAGTGTCCTGAGAAATATTGAAAAGGCAGAATATTATGTTTCCCTGGATCAGAAATGGAGAAACATGTTTTTAGGCAGGAAGCAGGCTCAATCTTAATAGCCTGTAACGTTCCCGTGGTTCGTCCATGAGGCCAATGTTGAGAAAAGACAAGACACGATCTTTCTCGGGATGGAGCGACCCAGATTGGGGGTCTGGAAGCCCCTTTTATTGAGATAGGACAAAGGCAGGAGGAGCAATCAGCATGTGGTTAAAAACAGCCTGTAAAAGTACAATTTCTAATCTGCTCAGTCTATATATGGTCAAATCCTGGACGTCAATGGTAGGGCACATAGCAATTAGACTTATATACCGCTTCATAGGGCTTTCAGCCCTCTCTAAGCAGTTTACAGAGTCAGCATATTGCCCCCAACAACAATCCGAGTCCTCATTTTACCCACCTCGGAAGGATGGAAGGCTGAGTCAACCCTGAGCCGGTGAGATTTGAACAGCCGAACTGCAGAACTGCAGTCAGCTGAAGTAGCCTGCAGTGCTGCATTTAACCACTGCGCCACCTCGGCTCTCTAACATCTCTAACATCTCAGGATGTTATGTTATGAACTATCAGAATGTTATGGCGTTTGAGGAGTTTGTTTTCTCCTGTGTGGTTCAGCGTGGCTCTGCATGCCCTAGTATGAACTAGGCCATGGGGGACACACACCTACACAAGGAACTATATTACAACAATAGCCCTCACCTTTGTCAATGAGCCATTAAAAGGCCTGGGCCAGTCTATTCTACATAACAAAGACCTCCTTCAGCTCCAGGGTGATGGGATTAAGGCCTGATAGTATGAGCCCTTGACCCATCTCACCACAGGGCACCTGGGAAGAAGTGAGGCTCAGCCAAACTTGGACTCAAAGGCACAGCCTAGAGAGTTGTCTCTGGGACTCTGACAACCAATCAGAATGCAAGATCAAGATCAAAGGCCAGAGAGGACATAAGACCAGGGGCTTTCAGCATCTCTGCCTCTTTTCTTCTTCACCCAACAAGCATGGAAGCATGTGAGCCCCCTTTTCTGTTCAGGAGTTCCAGCCATGGGACCCTGTCCACCATTAAACCCTCTTTCCAAGCAGCCTCCGTGTTTCCAGGCTCTTTTCCCCCCATTTGGAGTTGAACCCAGAAGGACGTTTCTTCCAACAGTATAAAACAGCGGGGGAGAATTGATGCAGTTGAGAGAATCAGCAGGCAATTCCCTGGCCAATGGAGAGGCAAATTCACCCTTTTAAGGGTTTCTCTGTTTTATTTTTGCAAACCTGTCCTGTTCTTCTTTGCAAACCTGAGGACAATGTACAATCTTGGGACTCCAATTATACTTCTTGCTAAGGGTGCCCAACTTTGGCAACTCAAAGACCAGTGGACTTCAACTCCCAGAATTCCCCAGCGACCTATGTGGGCTTGGGAATTCTAGGAGTTGAAGTCCATAAGTTGCCAAGGTTGGGCACCCCTGCTATAGCTGATTGGCACTACTTGGTACACTCTCACTGGAGAGTAAGCCCTATTGCACCCAGCTTACTTCCCAGCAAACATCCCTCGATCATCCTGTGAATCTATATGTATAAAAATGTGTTTGTGCACGTGTGTGTAAACCCTCGAGCAATTTCAACCAAACTTGGTACACAGATGACTTACTTTCTGGAAACAAATACTATGGGGGGGTAAGACACCTCTAACACCACTCGGGATGCGCGTTCTGTTAAGATACAGCCTGTTGTGCCTTAAAATGGCTTCTACTGTACTGCCGTTAAATGGATTCTACTGTACAGCGCACTGGAGTTGCCATGGTAACGGCTTCACAGCACTCCACAGGGGGGCTCCCTGTGGTAAGGGGGAAAATCCAACATTAGAAATTACGTTTGGCCCGGACATTTTCAACAAGGCTTTGATTATTTTTGAGGACGAATGTTTGGCTTTTGGGGACACAGGGAAAAACATTTGTAACTATTTTAATTGTCACCGAAATCAGGGCTTTTCCTATCTAATGCAGGATTAGGATGAATGCCGGGTTATCCGCTAGCTCAGAGTAAAATTTGCACACCCGAAGTCTGGATGTTTTATCTTTGTTTTATCTTCTTTTAGGGTTCTGGATCCCCGGAGGCTCCGGATCCTTCCAGCTCCTTCGATTGCAGCTATTCCCCATCCCAGATGCCTCCTTTCGCCCCGCTTGGGTACAGCTGCCCGCCTCTGGATGGCAGGAGTTGCATGTATCCATCCTCGGAGGAACGTATCTGCCAGTCACACAACCACGTCCCACACACCGCCGGCCTACCGACGTGCTACTGCACCCCGTGTGGTTCCCAGCACTTGGAGACATTCCGAGCCCCCGAGTACTTTCCCTACGCCACCCTGGATTGCAAAGACTACGCCCCTTCGGTCTCGGTGGCGGAGGACTTCTGGAAGGATAGGAGTTGGGATCTGTGCTACAGTTAACTTAGCAACGTCCATCCGCTCTTATGAACGCAGGAGTTTCATAGACTCTCAGGTCCCCATTTTGGGTGTTGCAAATGGCACCTTTCTCAGGTCAACCAACACAGAAAGGGCAGGATGCAAGCTTGAAGGCAGGGGTGTCCAACCTCTACAACTTTGGAAGACTTCTGGACTCCAACTCCCAGAATTCCCCAGCCAGCCGTGGGAGTTGAAGTCCACAAATCTTCAAGCTGCTAAAGGTTGACTGTCCCTCCTTTAGAGGTTTCCGGAATTCGTCAAAGGGTTGAGTAGAAAAAGAGGAAATCCTGATTTGGGGCCTAAAACAACCTGTCTCCATCTGCCGACGAAATAATCCAAATTCTGCACCAAGAGACGCAGATTTCTACAACCTGTTCAAGGGCCTTTGCAAACTGCCTGTTATTTTATACTAGCCGATAACACGACGTCGACCAGGTATTTATCTATAGGGGGGAAATGTCCAGACCAAACATAATTGCTATTGTTGGCTTTTCCCCCTTACCACAGGGAGCCCCCTTGTGGAGTACTGTGAAGCCATTACCATGGCAACTCCACTGAGCTGCACAGTAGAAGCCATTTCACGGCAGTACAATAGAAGCCATCTTAAGGCACAACAGGCTGTATCTTAACAGAACACACAGCCTGAGGGGTTTTAGGGATGCCTTATGCCCCACAGTATTTGTTTCCAGGAAGTAAGTCATCTGTGTCCCAGATGTTTGATTGGTTGGTTGGTTTGGTTTGGTTTATTGGATTTATATGCCGCCCTTCTCCCAAGGACGCAGGGTGGCGTACAACATTAAAAAAGCACATATTACAAAAGTTAAAAAAATTGAAATTGCTCGAGGTGTTCCGGAGTTCTGCTGGAACATACACACACACACACACACACACACACACACACACACAGCCATATATATATATATATATATATATATATATATGTATGTATGTATGTATGTATGTATGTATGTATGTATATATATATATATATATATATATATATATATATATATATATATATATATATATATGTATATATGTATATATATATACACACACACACACACACACACACACACACACACACATAT